>NW_027601287.1:321039-401612 GCF_053455715.1 Rhinoraja longicauda
GGCGGCAGGGCATTGTTGGTTGTTCTCCTGCTTTCCAGAGTCGCTGCCAGGCTTTTGAGCACTTGATTATGTCTCCAGGTGTACCGTCATTGGGAGAGACTCACTTTACACCCAGTGAGGATGTGCTTAAGCGTGCCTGGTGTTGAACTTAGGGGGTATGATGGATCTTCGCCCAGCCATTGGTTGAGATTTTTGGGGCTCGGAAGGACATCAGAGGTGGCCCGAACGAGGAAACTTATCCCGTTCCCCTCCATCTCCCACATGTCCCTCCAGCTGATCTTCCACTTTTCCACATTCTCCCATCTCATCCACTGGCCGTGTTTAGCTTGCGACACAGCCTTGGCACACCTACTCGACTCCTCCTCTCGGCGGACTTCGGCTGCGACGAACTTCCGGTGCTCTAGTGAGGATGCCTTGTTCCAGCGAAGTCGCTTTCCGCCAAGCCCCAAGCCACTTCTTCCGTGCTGGACTTGGCCTATGGTGTCGCCGTGATGGAGAACATAAAGAATCAGGCAGTACAGAGCAAGGAGATAGTCTTGAATAAACCACGGGATTACAGTCTCAGGACAAACTTGTTAAAGCCAGTCTATGCCGGAGACACGGGACATCAGCAGGATCCTGCAATCTGGAAGAATATACAGATAAGAGGAAGGAATTCAACATAAAAATGAGAGTCAATGCAGAAATGGCAACAATAAACCCGGAATTCAGAACTAGATCTGTGAACGGCGGCACGGTAGCGCAGCGGTAGAGTTGCTGCTTTACAGCGAATGCAGCGCCGGAGACTCAGGTTCGATCCTGACTACGGGTGCTGTACTGTAAGGAGTTTGTACGTTCTCCCCGTGACCTGCGTGGGTTTTCTCCGAGATCTTCGGTTTCCTCCCACACTCCAAAGACGTACAGGTATGTAGGTTAATTGGCTGGGTAAATGTAGAAATTGTCCCTAGTGGGTGTAGGATAGTGTTAATGTACGGGGATCGCTGGGCGGCACGGACTTGGAGGGCCGAAAAGGCCTGTTTCCGGCTGTATATATATGATATGATATGATATGATATAACCATTGAAATGTTCTAGGCGAGGGTGAGGCTAATTAATGCCAAAACCAAATTAGTTTTTGGAGGTTAAGATTAAACATGAGTGTGGCCTTTCGAAAGTAGATTGTCATTAATATCAATAATTGCCGTTACTAGCTCAAGCAGAGGATTCGAATATAGCCAATGAATTGGCCTCAACTACCTTCTGTGGCAGAGAATTTCACAGATTCACCATTCTCTGTGTGAAAAAAACGTTCTCATCTCGGTCCTAAAAGACTTCCCCCTTATCCTTAAACTGTGACCCCTTGTTCTGGACTTCCCCAACATCGGGAACAATCTTCCTGCATCTAGCCTGTCCAACTCCTTAAGAACTTTGTAAGTTTCTATAAGATCCCCCCTCAATCTTCTAAATTCCAGCGAGATGGGAGGAGGCTAGAGGTTGTGGGTCAGTTTAGACTCGGAGGATGGTGAGCATACAGTTCTTTACCACACGCGCTCGTACCATGCGCTCGCACCAGCTATATTTGTAAGAACCATACGGTAATAACTGCAAGAATTCTGAGATATTGTTAGAAGAAGAAACAGTTGATAAAGTACGGATAGTGATGAATTGACTCTTTGATTTGTGCTATTTTAATAAAAACTAATTAATGAAGAAGGTAGAGTTGCTGCTTTACAGCGAATGCAGCGCCGGAGACTCAGGTTCGATCCTGACTACGGGTGCTGCACTGTAAGGAGTTTGTACGTTCTCCCCGTGACCTGCGTGGGTTTTCTCCGAGATCTTCGGTTTCCTCCCACACTCCAAAGACGTACAGGTATGTAGGTTAATTGGCTGGGTTAATGTAAAAATTGTCCCTAGTGGGTGTAGGATAGTGTTAATGTACGGGGATCGCTGGGCGGCACGGACTTGGAGGGCCGAAAAGGCCTGTTTCCGGCTGTATATATATATATGATATGAAGAAAAGAAGTTTGGAAGATTCATTTTTGTCATATCAGGGTGCGACGTGTGCGTAAGCTATAACTACATTTCAACCCCGAGCAGTAATGGCTATCGAAGTGGGATTTGGAGATGGTATAGAAACTGCCATTACATAGACACTAATTGGTGTTATCTACAGACCCCCAAATAGTAACCCGAATGTAGGGTGTGAGTTGCAGCAGGATTAAAACTGGTATGGATTGGGAATAAAGGATGGGATTGAAGGGACTGATGGGATAGAAAATTGGTTGATAAATCCCCTGGGCTTGATGGTCTGCATCCCAGGGTCCTCAGGGAGGTGGCTCTAGAAATAGTGGACGCATTGGTGATAATTATCCAATGATCAATAGATTCAAGATCAGTTCCTGGTGATTCGACGATAGCTAATGTTACCTCACTTTTCAAGAGAGGAGCGAGAGAGAAAACAGGGAATTACAGACCAGTTAGCCTGATTTCGGTGGTGGGAAAGATGCTTGAGTCAATTATTAAAGGGGTAATAACGGTGCATTTGGATAGCAGTAAAATGATAAGTCCAAGTCAGCATGGATTTATGAAAGGGAAAACATGCTTGGCTAATCTTCTGGAGGTTTTTGAGGATGTGACAAATAAAATGGATGAAGGGATAAAAACCTCTGTGATTTCACTGCTGAACTCCTACGGGATGTTTTGAAATTGGACACAAAACCTTTGCTGGATCGAGCCCACAGAGCACTGAGAGCTCGGCCAGCTGCTGGCGCTCCCCCAAGGCATCTGATATTAAAGGTACACTACTCTCACGTCTTAGAAGATATTCTGTCGAGAATCGCTATCAACAGAAACTTATCATTCCAAGGCGACAATATCCGTATTTTTAGAGATTATCCTGCTGAGGTGGTTAAGAAAAGAGCACTTTTTAATGAGACAAGATCAATTCTGAGGAAGATCCCATCGCTCAGATTCGGAATGTTGTACCCGGCCAAACTGCGAGTCACCTACAAGCAGACAGAAACCTTTTATACTGATCACAATAAAGCATTCGAATTCGCCCGAGAGATTGAAAACTCGCTGAAGGGATGAATACCACTCCACGGCTGTAATCACTGGCAGAGAACTGATTGGGCTATAAGGCGTTATAATTTAAAGTTCCAAGACCAGTGAATAAGCTATATGACTATTAATCTTTATTAACTACTATTAATAAAAAAATATTATTAATCACTACCAATAAGAAGTTCAAGTAACACTTGACTCATGTAAATTTTACTTTTAACATTTAACTAATACACCCTAGGGGGGAAAACTGGCCTATTTTGGATTAAATTCCTTTGGGCCTGTCCTATTTATTTCCCCTTGCTTCTAAAAATATATATATTTTAAAACGGGAAAAAAAAAAAATAACTGTGTTAAAAAACGGAGCTAGTATTAATTTTTTTTTACATCTCACGGAAGTCCTTAGATTTTTTGCCACCTTAGGGTGGCTAACACTAACTGCACTAATTGTAGTTGTAGTTTTAGTTGTCTCTTCTTTTTTCCTGCACTCTTTTAACCTTTTATATATATATTTTTTTTTTAGATTTAACTTTTATTATCATGTCATTTTTCAGAAATTATATACTTTTGGGAGATACTTCCGGGAGGCATTCTACGCTGTACAAAAGATCATCCACCCCTCATTCAAGAAAAATGTTGTAGTCCGGGTGCCAGACCATTTGCTTTATTATAATATAGCTATAGCCCATTTATCGGTTAAGATGCAAGATTCTATTAGGAAAACAGGGGTTAAAGGTATTACATTTTGTAGTTGGAATGTCAAGGGTGTTAATGAACCAATTAAAAGAGGTAAAGTACTTTCACATTTAAAATCTATTGATGCAGACATAATGTTCCTTCAGGAAACTCATCTAAAAAATGTAGCACATAATAGACTGAAAGGCAAATGGATTGATAAAGTATTTCACTCATCGTTTCCCTTTAAAACAAGAGGTGTTGCTATTTTAATTCGTAAGGGTATACCATTTATAAATACTTCCTCTATAGTCGACACTGAAGGTAGATATGTTATATTAGTGGGAGAACTATATTCTACAAAATTGATATTGGTGAATGTCTACGCACCAAATTTTGATAATCCGTTATTTAAAAAAAAAAAATTTAATACCATTCCAGAATTTGGACAATATAACTTGATAATTGGAGGAGATTTAAATTGTACATTAGATCCTTATTTGGATAGATCTTCATCTCAAAGGAAAACAAAATCCAAGTCGTGTGAATTATTAAACTCTTATATAAATAATGCAAATATAAAAGATGTTTGGAGGATTGATAATCCTTCAGGCCGAGAGTATTCATTTTATTCACCTGTGCATAAAACTTATTCAAGAATTGATTATTTCTTGGTGGACTCCAAACTTATTCCTTATACGTATAATTCAAAATATCATAATATTATTATATCCGATCATGCCCCTTTAACATTTAGGGTAAAACTCCAAGGAGTAACGGGGAAACAGACTAATTGGAGATTTAATCCGCAAATCTTAAATGAAAAAGCATGTTATGATTATCTTAAATCGCAATTTGAGATTTTTTTTAACGCAAATGACCTTCCTGAAACACCTGCGTCCCTGCTTTGGGAAACATTTAAAGCGTTTGTGAGAGGATGTATTATTGCTTTTCAAGCGTCTCAAAACAAGAAGAACCGAGCTGAACAGAATGACCTGGAAAGTCAGATAAGACAGTTAGACATAACAAATGCCATCGCTCCCTCTATTGAAATACATAATAAAATTGCAGTTCTCAAATATAAGTTAAATTATATCCTTTCAGCTCATATTTTAAGGCTTTTTCAATATACTAAACAAAAACATTTTGAATTTGGAGATAAACCACAGAAATTGCTAGCACGTCAACTCCGTAAATTAGAAGATGATTCTACAATTCATAAAATTAGATCAGAAAATGGAGATTTGCTTAAACTACCTAAGGATATTAATCAGAGATTTTTGCAATTTTATCAGTCATTATATTCATCAAAAATAACAGATACTTCTGCGCAGATGCAAAAGTTTTTGCAGGAATGTAACCTTCCTGGTTTGAATGTGAGTGATAGAAATTTACTGGGCGCAGAAATAACTATGAAAGACGTTGAAGAGACTATTAAATCCATGAAAAATGGGAAGACTCCTGGCCCTGATGGCTTAAATAATGAATTTTATAAAAAATTCAGTGGTTTGATCTCTCCACGTTTGCAAACTGTATATAGTCACGCCTTTAAACAACAGAGATTGCCACAAACTCTGACTGAATCAACAATAATCCTCATTCCTAAAAAAGATAAGGATTCTGAAGACCCTGGTTCGTATAGGGCGATAGCTCTTTTAAATACTGATCAGAAGATATTAGCGAAAATCTTAGCTCAGAGATTAAGTCTAGTTATAGACAAATTGATACACCCCGATCAATCAGGCTTTATAGCCAAACGATATTCATTTTTCAATTTGAGACGCTTGTTTAATATAATTTATTCAAATAGACTATTAAATGAAGATTTAGCAATCATCTCGCTAGATGCTGAAAAAGCATTTGATCAAGTAGAATGGCCCTATCTTTTCTCAGTGATGGAAAAATTTCAACTAGGTGAAAATTTTTGTGCATGGGTGAAACTTTTATATACATCCCCAACAGCTAGAATATTAACTAATCAAATGCTGTCATCTAAATTTCATTTAGCTAGGGGTTGTAGACAAGGATGTCCACTATCACCACTTTTATTTGCCCTTATTATAGAACCACTTGCTGAGAGTATTAGATCAAATTCAGATATTTATGGCTACAACACTAAACATACAACCAATAAAATTTCTTTATATGCGGATGATGTATTAATATATATTACAAAGCCAGAAATTAGCATTGCGAATTTATTAAATCTCATAACTCAATTTGGTTCATTTTCAGGTTATAGAATTAACTGGTATAAAAGTGAAATTATGCCAATAATGGAGCATAATCCGGCCATACTTCAACAATTTCCTTTTAAAATTGCCTATGAAAAGTTTAAATATCTTGGAATTTACGTGACTAGGAAATATACTTCTTTATTTAAATCAAATTTTCCTCCTTTACTTGCTAAATTACACAGAAATATCCAATTTTGGAAAACACTTCCTATATCATTAGTTGGTCGTAGTAATGCTATAAAGATGATCTTTCTTCCACAGCTATTATACTTATTTCAAGCAATTCCGATCTACCTTCCAAAAAAGTTTTTTTTTTAAATTGATTCAATTGTTACTCATTTTATTTGGGACTACAAGACTCATAGAATAAATAAAAGACACTTATGTAAGTCTAAAATTAATGGAGGAATTGCTTTACCTAACTTTTTATTTTATTATTGGGCGGTTAATATTAAAAATATAACCTGCTGGTTGGATGATTCTGATCAACAATCGGATTGGTTAAAGATGGAGAAAGAGGATTGTTTACCATTCGATATTGGTGCGATCCTCTTAGCTCCAATAAATTTAAATAAAAAAACATATGGAGGTAATCCCATTATAACATAGTGTTATCCGTACCTGGAAACAATTAAAGCTTACGTTAAAATTGAGTAAATTATCTGTTTTCCTTCCTATTGCGAATAATCCTTCTTTTAAACCGTTTGTCTTAGATAGAGGCTTTGCTCAATGGAAAAGTTATGGAATCAAAAGGGTGGGAGATCTTTATCATAAGGGAACTTTTCTTTCGTTTCAGGAGTTACAGCAGAAGTACGGATTACATGTTAATAATTATTTTAGATATTTACAACTTAGAGATTATGTAAAATCACACATGCATAAGTTTAGAGGTCCAGAAACACTTGATGTATGCCTGAATCGACATTATAACTCAAATAAATTAATATCTTTTATTTACAATATTCTCCTTGACATTGACATTCCGTCATCAGAATCTTATAGACGAGCATGGGAGGACGAATTGAATCAATTTATAATGCAAGATATATGGGATGAAAGTTTACAACATATACATCAATGTTCATTCAATACTAGACATTCCTTAATACAATTTAAAATAATACATAGATTACATTATTCGAAGACGAAATTAAATAGGATTTTTCCTAGTATCTCTCCTATGTGTGATAAATGTCAATTTCAAGAAGCTAATTTAACTCATATTTTCGTAACTTGTATAAAAATGCAAAACTTCTGGTTGGAGATTTTTAAAATAGTTTCTAAAGTTATTAATAAAAAATTAGATATGGACCCAAAATTAATTATATTAGGATTATCAGAACATACTACAAATTTTACAGTAAGTCAGGTACATTTTCTTGATTACAGTCTAATAACTGCGAAAAAACTAATACTTAAATTTTGGAAAAAACCAATAACCCCCACAATTAAAATGTGGACTATGGAAATGACAGAGACCCTGCATTTGGAAAAAATAAGGTTTGCCTTAATCGACAAACCTGAGTTATTTTTTAAAATATGGTCTCCATTTATTGAATTTTCAGAAAAGTAAATGGGTTTGGCACAGGACTAAAATAAAAAAAATAAAAATTTAAATAAAAAGTTGAAACTTGAGTTGGGGGTTGGATGTACAGCTGTGGTTTTTGTCTCCCGGATCTACTCCCGTTAATTTTTATTGTTAGATCCTTTTTTTTTTTTTAACCCTCTTACTCTCTCTTCCCAAGTTTATAGTTTTATATTTTTATTTTTACTTTCTCTTTTCAAAAATTTAAAAATTGAAGCTATGTAAGAACTTTGTAACAAATGTGTTTTTTTATTTTTATTTCGATTTGTACATATGCTTTTCAAAAATTTTTTTAAAAAAAAAATGGATGAAGGGGTGCCAGTGGATGTACTGTATCTAGACTTTTAGAAAGCCTTTGATAAGGTCCCGCACGGAAGATTGGTGAATAAAATTAGAGCGCATAGTATTGGGCGCAGGGTGTTGACATGGATAGAAAATGGGTTGGCAGACAGGAAGCAACGAGTCGGAGTAAGCGGATCCTTTCAGAATGGCAGGCAGCGACGAGTGGGCAGCCGCAAGGCTCGGTGTTGGGGCCGCAACTGTTTACCATATATATTAATGATTTGGAAGAGGGAATTAGAAGCAACACTAGCAAGTTTGCGGATGACACAAAGCTGGCCTGCCTCCACCACTTCCACCGGAAGCTCATTCCACACAGCCACCACCCTCTGAGTAAAGAAGTTACCCCTCATGTTACCCCTAAACTTTTGTCCCTTAATTCTGAAGTTATGTCCCCTTGTTGGAATCTTCCCCACTCTCAAAGGGAAAAGCCTACCCACGTCAACTCTGTCCGTCCCTCTTAAAAGTTTAAAAACCTCTATCAAGTCCCCCCTCAACCTTCTACGCTCCAAAGAATAAAGACCCAACCTGTTCAACCTCTCTCTGTAGCTTAAGTGCTGAAACCCAGGCAACATTCTAGTAAATCTCCTCTGTACCCTCTCCATTTTGTCGACATCCTTCCTATAATTTGGCGACCAGAACTGCACACCATACTCCAGATTCGGCCTCACCAATGCCCTGTAAAATTTCAACATTACATCCCAACTTCTATATTCGATACTCTGATTTATAAAGGCAAGCATACCAAACGCCTTCTTTACAACCCTTACTAATGACATTCACTACAATGTCTTGTTTGACCTCCAGATCATTGGCAAGGATTTCAGTTTCCAGCTTAAACGTTGGCCATTCACTGTCTGGTCTACAGAGAAACTCTGGACCGCTGATCCGTCTCTTATTACTTAAGAAGCGGCCCGCTGTTAATCCTCTAGACACCTCGTCCGCAGGATTCTCCTTGGTATTAATATACTTCCACTGAGATACCTTAGTAGCATCACTTATTAAAAAGACCCTGTTTGTTACGAAGGTTAGGAAACGTTTAACATATAACATATAACATATAACAACTACAGCATGGAAACAAGCCTGTCCGGCCCTACCAGTCCACGCCGACCATTCTCCCTGACCTAGTCTCATCTACCTGCACTCAGAGCATAACCCTCTAATCCCCTCCTATCCATATACCTATCCAATTTACTCTTAAATAATAAAATCGAGCCAGCCTCCACCACTTCCACCGGAAGCCCATTCCATACAGCCACAACCCTCTGAGTAAAGAAGTTCCCCCTCATGTTACCCCTAAACCTTTGTCCCTCAATTCTGAAGCTATGTCCCCTTGTTGGAATCTTCCCCACTCTCAAAGGGAAAAGCCTACCCACGTCAACTCTGTCCGTCCCTCTCAAAATTTTAAAAACCTCTATCAAGTCCCCCCTCAACCTTCTACGCTCCAAAGAATAAAGACCTCTCTCTGTAGCCTAAGTGCTGAAACCCAGGCAACATTCTAGTAAATCTCCTCTGTACCCTCTCCATTTTGTCGACATCCTTCCTATAATTTGGCGACCAGAACTGCACACCATACTCCAGATTCGGCCTCACCAATGCCCTGTACAATTTCAACATTACATCCCAATGTAATTATTAATGTACTTAACCACTGTCATTCTATCAGTCCAAAAAGTAGACTCCACCAGCTCAAGCTGCAGCTCCTTTTGCAGCAATATGTAAATTCTAACGGCTAAGACTGCGGCTGCAAGCTCCATCCTGGGAATCGTCATTTGCTTCAATGGTGCCACTCTGGCCTTTCCCATTAAGAACGCAGTTTGTACTTCACTGTCATCATTTTCCAATCTCAAATACGAAACAGTACCATAGCCACTTTCACTTGCGTCAGAAAAGTGATGCAGCTGAGCAAATTTGATTCGACCAAAGTTTGTAGGCTTCGTACACCGGTCCACTCTGAACTCCGATATCTTGTTGAGATCTTCTAGTCACTCTATCCATCGGTGAGAGACGATTTGCGTTATACTCTCATCCCATCCAAGTTTCTTCTTACAGAGATCATGCAAAATTAACTTGGCTGGTAGTGTAAATGGTGCAAGAAATCCCAAGGGGTCATAAACAGAACCAATCACGGACAGAATACCCCGTCTTGTACATGGTCTCTCCTGAATCGAAATTCTGAACTTGAACACATCTGTTTCAATGCACCAGTGCAATCCCATTGCTCTTTCCATGGGCAGATCGTCCTTATCCAAGTCCAACTCCCGAGTCTCCTCAGCTCTGTCCTCCGGTGGAATAGTTTCCAGTACAGCACGGCTGTTGCTATCCATTTCGTTAGCCTGAACCCTCCCTTATTGCAAAGGGAAGTCAAATGTTTGACCATTTGAATCGCTTCTTCTTCCGTCGACATAGATTTTAAACAATCGTCCAAATAGAAATTGCTCTTTAATGTGTTTGTCACCTCTTCTGAAATGTAAGCTTTATTATCCTCAGCGGTTTTCCTCAATGCGAAGTTTGCACAACTCGGCGATGACACTGCTCCGAAGAGATGTACCTTCATCCTGCATTCAACGAGATCTTGTTGTGCATTACCGTCCGGCTACCACAGGTATCGCAAGTAGTCAATGTGTTTTTCCGAGACCTTGACCTGATAAAAAATTGCTTTGATATCTGCCATCAAGGCTACCGGCTCTTGTCTGAATTTGATAAGAACTCCGATGAGTGAGTTCGTTAAGTCTGCGTTTCAGATTCTGCTTACGTTGTTCTGCAATGCATCGGTTATTCGGCAGACTAAGACCTTCTTGTTTAAAGGGTAATAATAATAATAATAATAATAATGTATTTTATTTATATAGCGTTTTTCATATACTCAAAGACGCTTTACAGAGATTTAGAGAACATAGGGAAATTAATAAATAGATAAATGTATGCCAGGTTGGAGGCCAGTGTCTAGTGGAGTACCCCAAGGATCTGTGTTGGTTCCACTGTTGTTTGTCATTTACATTAATGATCTGGATGATGGTGTGGCAAATTGGATTAGTAAATATGCAGATGATACTAAGATAGGTGGAGTAGTTGATAGTGAGGTAGATTTTCAAAGTCTACAGAGAGACTTGGGCCTTTTGGAAGGGTGGGCTGAAAGATGGCAGATGGAGTTTAATGCTGATAAGTGTGAGGTGCTGCATTTTGGTAGGACAAATCAAAATAGGACGTACAGGGTAAATGGTAGGGAATTGAGGAATGCAGTGGAACAGAGGGATCTGGGAATAACTGTGCATTGTTCCCTGAAGGTGGAATCTCATGTGGATAGGGTGGTGAAGAAGGCGTTTGGTATGCTTGCCTTTATAAATCAGAGCATCGAGTATAGAAGTTGGGATGTAATGTTAAAATTGTACAGGGCATTGGTGAGGCCGAATCTGGAGTATGGTGTGCAGTTCTGGTCGCCAAATTATAGGAAGGATGTCGACAAAATGGAGAGGGTACAGAGGAGATTTACAAGAATGTTGCCTGGGTTTCAGCACTTAGGCTACAGAGAGAGGTTGAACAGGTTGGGTCTTTATTCTTTGGAGCGTAGAAGGTTGAGGGGGGACTTGATAGAGGTTTTTTAAATTTTGAGAGGGAAGGACAGAGTTGACGTGGGTAGGCTTTTCCCTTTGAGAGTGGGGAAGATTCCAACAAGGGGACATAGCTTCAGAATTGAGGGACAAAGGTTTAGGGGTAACATGAGGGGGAACTTCTTTACTCAGAGGGTTGTGGCTGTATGGAATGGGCTTCCGGTGGAAGTGGTGGAGGCTGGCTCGATTTTATTATTTAAGAGTAAATTGGATAGGTATATGGATAGGAGGGGATTAGAGGGTTATGGTCTGAGTGCAGGTAAATGAGACTAGGTCAGGGAGAATGGTCGGCGTGGACTGGTAGGGCCGGACAGGCCTGTTTCCATGCTGTAGTTGTTATATGTTATATGTTAAATAAGTAAATAAATAAACGAACAGAGAAAGGAGACAGAAGGTGAGGTGAGCTTCAGTGGTTGAAGGCAGTACTGAACAGGTGAGACTTCAGCGATGTTTTGAATGTGGTGAGTGTGGAGGAGTCTCTAACGTTTTGGGGTAGTGAGTTCCATAGGGTGGGAGCAGCGATGGAGAAAGCCCTGTCCCCCCAGGATCTGAGTTTGGTCCGGATGTGGGGGGATAGGAGATTGGCAGCAGCAGAGCGGAGGGTGCAGGTGGGAGTGTGCCTGTGGAGGAGGTCGGTCAGGTAGGATGGGGCCAGGTTATGGAGGGCTTTGTAGGTTATGAGGAGGATTTTGTACTGGATTCTCTGGGGATGGGGAGCCAGTGGAGTTTATAAAGGACGGGGGTGATATGGTCACGGATCGGGGTGTGGGTGAGTAGACGGGCAGCGGAGTTTTCAATGTATTGAAGTTTACTGATGATTTTTGAGGGTGCGCCATAGAGGAGGCTGTTGCAGTAGTCCAGACGGGAGGTGATGAAGGCGTGGATGAGGGTTTCTGCAGCTGTGGAGGAGAGGGATGGACGGAGACGGGCAATGTTTTTGAGGTGGAAGAAGGCTGTCTTTGTGATGTGTTTGGTGTGTTTGTCGAAGGAGAGGGCTTGATCAAAGATGTTTCCAAGATTCCGGATGTGAGGTGAGGTGGATACTGGGAGACCATCAATGTTGAGGATGAAGTTTTGGGTGGATTTGGTGAGCGTTTTTGGACCAATGATGATGATTTCAGATTTGTTGCAATTGAGTTTGACGGAATTTGATTGAAGCCAAGATTTTATTTCAGTGATGCAGTTTGTCAGTGTAGAGTGTGTGGTGGGGGAAATTGACATGGTGGAGATGAGGAGCTGGATATCATCGGCGAAGCAGTGGAAGTTGAGACCATGACGGCGGATTAATTGACCAAGGGGGAACAGGTAGAGGATGAAGAGGAGGGGGCCAAGGACTGAGCCTTGGGGGACACCTTGGGGGAGGGGAGCGGTGGGGGATTTACCGTTGTTAATGGAGATGAACTGGTGTCTGTCAGAGAGGTAAGATTTGAACCAGGATAGGGCTGTGCCGGTGATGTTAAGGGAGGTTTCAAGTCGGGTGAGGAGAATGGAGTGATTTATGGTGTCAAAGGCGGCTCTGAGGTCAAGTAGGATGAGGATGTTGAGGTTGCCAGCGTCGGAGGAGAGGAGAATGTCGTTTGTGATTTTGAGGAGCGCAGTTTCAGTACAGTGGTTTGAGCGGAATCCGGATTGGAAAGTTTCATACAGGTTATTGGTAGAGAGGTGGTATTTGAGTTGGGAAGCTACAGCACGTTCCAAAACTTTGGACAGAAAGGGTAGGTTGGAGATTGGTCTGAAGTTGTTTGGGGTGTCAGGGTTTAGACCAGGTTTTTTCAGAATGGGGGTGACAGCAGCGATTTTGAGGGATGGCGGGACGATGCCAGTGGACAGGGAGGAGTTTATTGTTGCAGTGATAAGTGGAGAGAGAGCAGGAAGGCAGGCCTTGACAAAGCTGGAGGGGATGGGGTCCAGAGAGCAGGTGGCAGTTTTTATTCCTGTGAAGAGGTCAGAGAGGTCGGTGGTGGAGATTGGGGAGAATTGAGGCAGGAGCTGACAGGATAAGGGGGGGGCAGGTGGTTTGAGGGGGAGCAGGTGCGTTGGTGGTTAAGGTGCTGTAGATGTTGTCTATTTTGCTTTGGAAGAATGAAAGGAAAGTGGTGCATTTGTCAACTGTGAATGATTGGGAGATGGTGTCCAGGGGGCTGAGGAGTTTGTTTATTGTAGAGAAGAGTGTTTTTGGGTTTCCGGAGCCAGAGTGAAATATTTGAGAGTAGTAGGTGGAGTGGGTGCGGGAGAGGGCATCTTTGTAGTGCTGCATGTGGTCTTTGTAGGCTTGGGAGTGAATTGTGAGACCTGTTTTGTTGCGGAGTCTTTCAAGTTGGCGGGCATGAGTTTTCATCACGCGGAGTTCAGGGGTAAACCAGGGAGCAGAGTGGGTGAAGGAAACTGTTTTGGTTTTTATAGGTGCAAGCTGGTCGAGGCAGGAGGAGAGAGTGCGGTTGTAGTAGTCAGTGAGGTCAGATGGGCTGTGGAGGTCAACGAAGGGAGAGGTGGACATTATTTCAGAGAGGGAGGATGAGAGCGAGGTAGGTGAAACAGAGTTCAGCTTACGGAAGTTGATTTTGCGTTTTTGCTTTGGAGCTGGGGTGGGAATGTTGACAGACATGGTGATGGCTAAGTGATCAGAGAGGGTGGGGTCGGAGCCAGAGAGGTGATGTAGATTTAGTCCAGTGGAGCAGACAAGGTCCAGAATGTGCCCACGGTTATGGGTGGGAAAATTGACGTGTTGAGTGAGGTTAAAGCAGTTGAGTATTTCAGTGAAGTCAGCGGTTATTGTGGAGTCAGTGGAGTCCATATGGATGTTGAAATCACCGAGGAGGAGGAGGATTGAGGGGGAGAGAGAACAGAACTGGGTCAGAAAGTCAGAGAAGTCAGAAAGGAATGATGGGTGTGGTTTGGGAGGGCGGTAGACAACTGCCATGACTAATTTTGTGTGGCCAGAGAGTTTGAAAGCCAGGTGTTCAAATGAAGGAGCAGATGAGACGGAGATGAGGTTGATCTTGAAGTCCTGTCGGTGAATTACGGCAATCCCACCACCTCGGCCTTCCGAGCGTGGTTTATTGATGTAGGAGTATCCGTTGGGTGTAGTGAGGTTGAGTGGGAGGTAATCCAGAGGTTGTTGCCAGGTTTCTGTCAGACAGGGTAGATCCATGTAATAGCGACCTTCTATCATCTTTACTGAGCGACCCATAATTTCCAAGAATTTCACTTCTCTGGACATTTCTTCTGATTCCTTGCCGGGTCTTTCATTGAAGTCGTGATTATATTGCTTAGTCAACAACTCCTCTAGGTTTACGATAGATATCCGGTTGACAGCAGCAGCAGTATAATTATTCCCTTTTCCGCCATTATTATTCTTTCTCGGGGAGCCACAGATAACCCGAGTATGTTTTTTTACAGCAAACGGACCATCTTCTTGACTGGTAATAACCCTTCTAGGTTCTAATGCTTTAAAAGCATTCGTTCCGATAAGTAGGTACCTGAGTTTATTTTGGGTAATTTGCATCCTTCAAGTGAGGCCACTTTTCCAAGTCCTCTTGCTTAGGTATGTTCGAATGAGAGACGGGTATAGTCTCTTGTGTAAACACATCAGATATCTGTACAAAGTTGTCCCTCCCGACTAGCTTTTTCCATACTTGTGATATGATAACGATCGTGGTATCTCGGACCATTTATGGTGTTCAAGAGTAGCTTAACCTTTTCTCCTGTAATATCCAGTTTTCTCATCACGTTTTCTGTGCATATGGTAGCGGAACTTCCACTGTCCGAAAAGGCATATGTTTGCAACACTGTATTTCCTTCACTGCTTCTTACCTGTACCGGCAGGATGGCGAAAGTACAGGCTTCTACCCCGGCCCCAATATGTGCAGTTAATGAGGGGGGAGGCAACAACTTCACTCGTGGCTGGCTTCTCCGTTTGTTCCACTTGCTCCGGCTTCGCGTCCGTATTCCTCTGTTCGGTGTGAAGCAATTCAGGATGATCTTGTTTCAGCTCCTCTCAGTATCATCGAATCACGTTCAGAATCACACTCACAATCTTAAGATCGTCTCCCTGTCCCAAATTCAAACCTATCCTTCTCTCCTTCGGATCCGTCTTTTCCTCTGGATCCAATATTTTGAACAGCTTCAGATCGATTTCGATCTCCTCTTGCCTCACACCTTCTATCACATTTCCTTTCCCTGCAGATATACTGTATTATATCTGCTTTTCATCCAATGCATCAACCGTGCTCACGGTCACCACCATCCACGATTTCCTATCAGCATGGTGCGTCTATTGTGCTCTCATCTCTCTAATCTCCTGCCCTTGTTTGTCGTTAAATGCAATTGTTTCCTGGCCCAGGTAATTGTGTTTCCTGATCGAATTATGTATATTACTCCCAATCAATTGTCATGCACATATCAGTGTTCGAAGTACAATAAAACGTAAAGACGGATGTGGCAATCCGAAACAAAACTCTAAATAATGAGTGAACTCAAGCGATGATAACTCGGAATAGGTAGACAACAGAGCATTTTAAACGTCAGAGTGCCGGCTGAGCGGTGTAAAGGGTTGATAGATTGAATTGATTGAAAGATGTAGCATGGAAACATCTCGGCCCACTGAGTCAATCAATGACACATTTACACGAGTTCTCCGTTATCTCACTTTCACATCCACTCCCTACACTTTGATCAGAATCCATTGGTTTTGACAGCACCTGCAAGGGTAGAGCTCTAAAATTGCCGTGATCTCCGTTGAACATTGTCTTCCGTGATTATTTCACATATCACTGGTGATGCTGGTGAAAGACTCTGACCTGGTGCAGGGATTTGCTTCTATGGATATCCGGAGTGCGTAGTGAACAAAAATGATCTCAGCTAAGGAATCAATAACACGGACTTACAAATAACAGCCCATCAGTCACCACATTTTACGGGATGAAAATCTAGTGATTTCAATTTTCCGTTAAATATTTCAGCCCCTCCCATCATGTAACAAATCTAACAATTGGCCTGTGTCCCCGCTTCACCAAGTTCTTCAAATCATCCCTCAAATTGCACCGTATAGCACAAAACCAAGCCCTTCGGCCTTCATGCCCAATAATTCATCACGGACTTGTCAATAATTCCATTCAGCACCAGGTAATCCACAGCCAACTCTGCCTCTGCAATCAAGCGCTTCTCCGGGTGCTTCAACGATGTTGAGAGACTATCTCTGCCTCCACCACATTAGCTCTGCTTTTAACACCATTGTGCCAGAGCTACTACACTACAAACTCTCCCAGCTGACTGTGCCTGAACTCCTCTGTCAGTGGATCATCAACTTCTTGACGGACAGGAAGCAGCACGTGAGGCTGAGAAAGCACATCTCGGACCCGCAGACCCTCAGCATAAGAGCACCGCAAGGCTGCGTACTCTCCCCTCTCCTTTACTCTCTCTACACCAACGTCTGCACCTCACAGACTGATTGGACTGATCCGGGATGGGGAAGAATCTGCCTACAGAGGGGAAGTGACACAGCTGACGTCCTGGTGCCATCGCAACAACCTGGAGCTCAATGCTCTCAAGACAGTGGAACTAATTGTAGACTTTAGGAGAGCTCCCCCTCCCCTCCCCCCACTCACCATCAACAACACCATTGTCACATCAGTGGAGTCATTTATGTTCCTTGGAACCATCATCTCCATGGGCCTTTAATGGGAGGCCATCATCGACTCCACAGTCAAAAAGGCCCAACAGAGGATGTACTTCCTGCGGCGACTGAGGAAACACAATCTGCCACAGGCAACGATGGTCCAATTCCACACTGCTATCATTGAGTCCGTCCTCACCTTCTCCATCATGGTCTGGTTTGGCTCAGCCACCAAGCACGACAATTGGAGGCTGCAACGGATCGTTCGCACACCTGCGAAGGTTGTTGGTTGCAACCTTCCCCCCCATTGACGAACTGTACGCTGCAATAGTCAATAGTCAATTTATTTGTCACATACACATAAATGTGCAGTGAAATGAAAAATTACCCGCAGTTCAACAATAAGACCAATAAGAATAATCGATAAAAATGTAATAACACATACAATCATAAACCAACACCAAACAAAAGAAACATCCATCACAGTGAGTCTCCTCCAGTCCCCTCCTCACTGTGATGGAAGGCCAGAATGTATTTTCTCTTCCCCTGCCGTCTTCTCCCGCGGTCAGGCTGTTGAAGTTGCCACGTCGGGGCGGTCGGGGCTCTCGACATTGAAGCCCCCACCGGGCGGAGAAAATCCCGCGGCCTATTTCAGGCCGCGCCGGGCGGTGAAAGGTCCGTGGCGGCCCGACCCAAGCCCCGCGATTCGGGGCGGGCGAAGACGCTGTCGCTGCCGCTGCCGGAGCTCCCGATGTCGGCCCCCACCCAGGGGCCTGCGGGCTTCCGACGTCCAGGCAGCCCGCGCCGAAGAAGCCTCCGGAGACGAGTCGCAGCCGCTCCTGCAGCATCCGAAGGCGGCCAGCGCCGCAGGTGGCGAGTCCGGGCCGCGGGCTCTGCGAACCAGAGCCCAGGTGGTCCCAGCCGGAGCCCGCCAGCTCCAGGTGCATGGCCGATGACAGGTGACAGGAGGCGGGGTGGACGCCGCCGCTGGAGGCGATGGGGGATCCACTGGAGCGGAGGGTGTAGGTGACGGGGGGCACTTGATGAACAACGGCAGCCCGGGACCAACCATAGGCGGCGGAGGCCCAAGAGGTGGTAAACTGGGCGCCGCTGACGGGACCAGTCGAGCAGCCACAGGCCGGCCCCGGCGCGGCGGCTGAGCCACCGACACGGGGAGGTCCTGGTCCAAATGGGCCGGCTTGAGACGGGACACTGAAACCAGCTCCTGACGATTTCCTACCTGCAAGGTGAAGGTTACAGTCCCTCTTTTGAGCACCTGGAACGGGCCCTGGTAAACCGGCTGGAGAGGGGGGCGGTGGCAATCTTTCCGAAGAAACACGAAATCACAGCTCCGCAATTCCGAAGGAACGTGAACTGCTGTGCTTCCGTGACTAGAGGTGGGGACTGGAGCCAGAGAACCCACCCGTTCCCGGAGGGAGCCCAAGACTGACGTGACGGACGGCGGCAAGGCGGGAGTGGAAGGGAGAATGTCGCCCGGCACCCGCAGGGGCGAACCGTAGACGAGCTCGGCCGAAGATGCGCCCAGCTCAGCCCGCGGGGTCGTACGAATGCCGAGGAGGACCCAAGGCAGCTGGTCAGCCCAATCGTAGCCAGTCAGGCGAGCACAGAGGGACGCCTTCAGCTGCCGATGGAAACGCTCAACCATCCCGTTGGCTTGGGGATAGGCGGTGGTCTGCTGTAATCGAGCACCATACAGCTGCGCCAGCGCGGCCCAGAGGGCCGAGGTGAACTGGGCTCCCCGATCTGTAGTGATGATAGCCGGGACCCCGAAACGAGCCACCCAATGCAACGCCAGGGCCCGTGCACAGGAGGCCGCCGAGGTGTCCGACAACGGGAGCGCCTACGGCCAACGAGTGAACCGATGAACCACCGTCAGTAGATGAGTGTAACCCCTAGAATAGGGCAATGGACCCACCAAATCCACATGGATGTGGAAAAAACGGGCGGGGGGAACCTCGAATCTCTGGTATGGGGGCTGGACATGATGATGGACTTTGGAGGTCTGGCACGGAATGCAGGCGCGTGCCCAGGCTGCCACCTGCTTTCGCAGGCCATGCCAGACAAACCGGTCAGCCACCATGGCTGAAGTCGCCCTGATGGACGGATGTGCCAGGCCATGAATGGCCTCAAAAACCTTACGCCGCAGAGCGGCATGCACCACCGGGCGAGGGCGTGGGAGAGTAACGTCGCACCACAACTTGATACCTGTGGGGCCACACGCCACCTGCTCCAAACGCAGTCCCGAGGTTGTGGAGGCATACACCGCGGCAGTCCCTTCCAGGCGCTGAGCCTCCGCTAGCTCCTGGAAATCCACATGTTTACCAACCACGGCTACGGAGGGAATGGCCGGCCGGGACAGGGCATCAGCAACGGCATTCAGCCTACCCGCAATATGACGGACATCGGTCGTAAACTCCGAAATGAGGGTTAGGTGCCGCTGCTGGCGAGCCGACCACGGATCAGAAACCTTAGCAGAAGCAAATGTCAAAGGTTTGTGATCCGTGTAGGCCACGAAAGAACGGCCTTCTAAAAAATAACAGAAGTGGCGGACTGCTAAATAAAGGGCCAGGAGCTCTCTATCGAACGCACTGTACTTGAGCTCCGCTCGAGAGAGCTGCCTGCTGAAAAACGCCAGAGGCTGCCAATTACCGTCGACCTGCTGCTCCAAAACCCCACCCACCGCCACGTCTGAGGCATCCACCTTCAGAGCTGTGGGGGCGGAGGAGCGCGGGTGCACCAGCATGGTGGCGTTGGCGAGAGCCTGTTTGACCGCAACAAAAGCCGTCTCCGCAGCTACGGACCATACCAACTCCGCGGGGTTACCTGCGAGACATTGAAAAAGGGGGCGCATAACCCGAGCTGCTGCAGGCACGAACCGATGATAGAAATTGACCATGCCCACGAATTCCTGCAAGCCCTTGATGGTAGTCGGGCGGGGGAAAGAGCGGACCGCGTCCACCTTAGCTGGTAAAGGAGTGGCACCGGCCGGAGTAACCCGGTGACCCAAAAAATCCACCGCGGACAGGCCGAATTGGCATTTGTCCGGATGGAGAATCAGGCCATGGTCTTGCAGCCTCTGGAACACCGTGCGGAGGTGGACCAAGTGCTCCTGGACCGAACGGCTGGCAATCAAAATATCGTCTAGATAAATAAAGACAAACGGCAACCCTCGACCCACCCGGTCATTCAGACGCTGGAATGCCTGAGCTGCATTTTTAAGGCCGAAAGGCATACGCAACCACTCAAACAGTCCGAACGGGGTGATGGTCACTGTTTTTGGAATGTCCGGCGGGTGGACCGGGATTTGATGGTATCCCCGCACCAAATCAATTTTTGAAAATATTGTCGCCCCCTCCAGGCTAGCTGAAAAGTCCTGAATGTGTGGAATCGGATAGCGGTCCGGCCGTGTTGCCGCGTTGAGTCGACGGAAGTCACCACATGGTCTCCACCCCCCAGACGCTTTGGAAACCATGTGCAAGGGGGAGGCCCACGGACTACTCGAAGGCCGAATAATTCCCAACCTCTCCAAGTTTAGGAACTCCTCTCGCACCCTGGCCAGCTTGTCGGGTGGGAGGCGCCGTGCCCGGGCAAAAACCGGCGGCCCTTCGGTTGGAATGAAATGGACGACCCCGTGCTTCTCCGAAGGTGAATCAAAACGCTGGACGAGGAGCTGCGGGAAGTCGGCTAGGACCGCATCGAACTGACCGGGAGCCGTGGTAATGGACTGGATAACTAGGCTGGGTGGGGCGGCGCTTGTAGAAGCCTCTGGCCCAGTACCCCGAGGCCGTACATCAGCCGAGGGTTGTAGGCCCCTCCCTCGGACGTCTGCGACCAAGGAAAACACCCATAGGAAATCTGCCCCCAATATGGCCTGGCCCACATCCGCAACGATGAATTCCCAACGGTAAGTCCTGGACTCGAAGGACAGGGACATGGTCCTTTTACCGTATGTACGGATGGTGCTACAGTTCACTTCAATTAGGGGCAGTCCCTTTTCCCCCACTCGAACTTCACAGTCATAGGGGAGCACAATACTTACGACCGCTCCCATATCCACTAGGAAAACGATCCCGGTACTCTGATCCGTAGCGTAGAGGCGGTGGTTACGGCCAACCTAGACTGCCTCTACAGTCGATCGGCCCAGGCGTTTCCCGGAAACGAACACGGGGATCTACAGCTTCGTGCCTCGCTGCCCCACCGCCGATGGAAAGAGCACCAGCCACGCCTATCCGGCTCTGTTGGTCGAGCCCGCTGCCAATGAACAGGCGCCGCCGCCCTCTCTTGGCGGGCCGGCTGCGAAATAGCGGCCGATGCGTCGCTCTCCCGGCCGCACCCCGGACTGCCGTTGGGCCTCGAGACCCGGTTAACGGAGCCGTCTCGGGTGTTGCGCTCCCTAACGAGCGTGTCGGCCTTCTCGGCGAACGCTACCGGATCTTCAAAAGGGACGTCTGCCAACACCAACCTGACGTCCCCAGGTAGCTTCTCCCGAAAGGCCGCTTCGAATATCATGCATCTCGGACATCAGCTCCGACGGCAGCCGCTGCCCCAGGTCTGGCAAATGGAGGAGCTTCAGAGTCCCGCTGGCTCTGGGCCCAGCCGAAGGTCCGCAGCAGGAGCTTCTTGAGCCCCACGTACTGGTCCGTTTGGGGTGGACTGGTCAGGTATCGGCTGACCCGCGCTGCCACCTCCGCCTGCAGACAGCTCACCAGGTGGTGGTACTTCTCCTGGTCTTCCTCCACCTTTTTAAGATGGAACTGTGATTCTGCCTGCACAAACCACAGGTGCGGCTGATGGGCCCAGAACGGCGGTAGATGGATTTCGCCCGCGCTCGCTCCCGCCTGCGACATGCTGCTGCTTTCTTCCTACGTTCGAGGTCACCAATGTAGTGAGTCCAGACGAGTGGTATTATCCAAATACTTTATTGGTATAAACCCCGTGACAAACGCAACAGACTTCTTTCTGGACGAACACTAACTTCACTCACTAATCTAATCTCTAATCTAACGTTTGGCGCCAAGCATTTAAATACCCCGCGCTTCCTCACCCCGTGACCGTAACCCAATCCGAGGGTTCTATTACCTGGCCAATCCCTATGTCCCTACACTATAGAAATAAAATTGACTTGACTTGACTTGACATGAGTAATCGGTTCTGATTCTGTACTATATCTATATCTATATTTTTCACGGTTTTGCATAGCATTGTGACAGTTCATCTTATTTGTCATCACCCCCCATAGCTCAGTGGATCTAATTCCATGGGCCAGTCATTGCAAGTCAGGTTAAATTTCCACACTGAACGTCGCTTTATCCATATTTCTTTGTAAATCTCTCATATAGTTGAAATTGTGAAATATATTTTCCGTGGCACGACTAATTATGGTAATCACAGTTTACAAACAGATGCCCAGGATTCATAAACTGCAAACCAACGGAAGAAACAATAGCAGCGAGAAAACTTATTTTTAAACATCAAATATTATTTTATTGACGAGACACAAGAAACGGGGAAAATATTTTCGTCGAAGTCGTAGCTGTATCCGCTATAGACTTAAAAAAAGCCGGATTAACTCAGCGGGACAGACAGTATCTCTGGAGAGAATGAATGGGTGAGGTTTCGGGTCGAGACCCTTCTTCGGGCTGTATCCGTTATACGGAAAGGTCTGTTCACAGAAAGTGCCCTGGGCGCTCTTTAGAGAATAGGTTCTGATGGGGAAAGATGAGCAAAGCTTAAAGATGAAGAAATTTGGCCTTCAAATGTAGCTCGGAGGAATCTGAGGACCGATGTTAGTGACTGCAAAAAAAGGCAAATGTGCTGGCGGGAATGTGGGAGATTTGTGCACGGACCACGGTTTTGAATGGGGTTGAATGGGGTTAGGAGGGATAGATAGATCACCCATGATTGAATGTCGGAGTAGACTTGATGAGCAGATTGGCCGTTTGGCCTTATTCTGCTCCTATTTCTTACGAAATTATAAACAACATGAAGACCAATTTTAACACTTGGTCCGAGGCCGAGCCATTGGATAACAGCAGATGCGGATAAAACATAAAAGCGTATAGGAACAGGAATGTAGAAAGAGGAATGTAGACACGTAAGACGTGCAGACATTGGCATGTAGAAGGACGAGTGAAGACAATGGAATGATAAGAACGGAATATTGAAACAGATAGGTAGACATAAGAAGGAGTGTAACCACGGGCGAGTACAGCTAAAGTACTACACTCGGAGTGTAGAAACAGGACCCTGGCAGCAGGCGTGTGAACCGAAGGTGCAGAAACGAGTGTACAAACTGGATTTTTACTGGATTGTAGTAATTTGAGCAACGTCAATTTGTAAGGTCATAATATTTTAGGACGTGAATTAATCTGACGAGTGGCAGGGCGTTGTATTTTATTGTTCCGAGTTACTTTATCATTTGTGTTGTATTTTGTTCCAATTATCTCTTTATTCGTTTCTTCATTTTACACATAAGTACCTAATTTCGTAGATAAGTATCTTCAAACATGGCAGATACATTCCCTGAGCAGTGCCCTGGTGTTTCGGATTAATCAGCAACTAGATTAAGACGAGAAGATGGTTCAGTAGTTATTTAAAGTAATGTCCAATTGCTGACAGTGTGTCTCTCCATCTTAACCCAGCAGACTCATTATCCAGTCTTCCTTATTTCGCAATCAAACTCCAAACTCAACTCAGCGAGGCGTTGCCTTCGCTATCGTCATCGCTTTGTTTCTATTTTTAACCGAGTTGAAACCTCGATGTTCCCGCAGAGATGGACAAGGCTATAAAGCTCTCGGAATGTGGCGTCGACACACATTTGTTTCTTCTTCATCAAAGTAAACGTCTCTTCAAATAGAAAATGGGAGCAGAGTATTTCAACGTGGAGAAAATATTGTACGTGATCATCGCCGTCATTGGAGTCCCTGGTAAGTGAGCAGAGCAAAATTAATGTAGGACTTCGCCCGAATCTGTAATGGACATCAAAGAAAAGGCTGAACGAACGAAGAAAGGAATACTTTCTTTCAGTCTTCAGTTAAAATAATGCAATGTATTTCTAGTGATGCTGGGGAATCAAGGCACTAATGGGAAAACAGGTAGCAAATTGGGGGAGTTCATAAAAGGAAGATGCCAAAGGAATTAATGTTGAAACGTTAAGAATCGGGATGATGTCTACCGCAAGTGCTAAAGTCCTTCTGTGGAACGTTGGATAAATTATTGTCATCTTTCAATTTTTTGCCAAATGCATTAAATTTGCGGAAATGTATCTCGGTAAAAACATGGAAGGAGGAACTAAACTGCTTCTAAAAGTAATTATTGGAAAAAGGCTCCAATTCATTATAAGATGATTGATGTCAGAATATTGACCGTGGAAAACTAATGTCATGGATAGAAAGTTAGATAAACGTAGTGCAGCTTCTGACGATGTAACTCGTATATTATGGGAGGACATGTCTGGTGAATTAATATTCTTGGAAGAGCTCAGATAAAGCCCCAGGTGGGAAAGGTAGTGATACATTAGGGCGAACTGCAAATTAGCTGCGTGACAAGAAAATAATAAATCGTCGTCGTCGTCGTCGTCGTCGTCGTCGTCGTCCACCCCCCCACCCCCCCAACCCCCCACCCCACCCCCACCCCCATACCAGGTACGGATGAAACCCCACCGAATTAAAGCAGAGCTGGTCACAAGATGCAGTACATTAATGATTTGAATCTGGAAATATTTCTGAGAATGCCGCTTTCTTAATGTAGGGCGGGATTCCGAGTTACGGAAATAAGGAGATGATTAAGAGTGATGCACTGGCGCGGATTGAGTTGGAAAATACAGGACAGGTGGGGGGAAACATGGGTAAATAGGAAGTTATGGACTTTGGAAGGATTCCGTCTGGAGGCGGCTTAATCTCGGAATGGTGACAGACTGGCAATTGTTGATGAGCGAAGTGATGACCGTCCCGCAGTACTAACACGGTGCCGCAGCGGTAGAGTTGCTGCCTTACAGTGCCAGAGACCCGGGATCGATCCTGATCTCGGGTGCTGTCTGTACGGAGTTGGTATGTTTTCCCCGTGACCTGCGTGGGGTTTTTTTCCGGGAGCTCCGATTTCCTCGCACATTCCATTGGCTTCAGTAAGGATTGTGAATTGTATCAAATGTGCAGGATCGAGTTAGTGTGCGGGGATCGCTGGTCAGCACGGATTGGATCAGCCGAAGTACCTGTTTCCGCGCTGTGTCTCTAAATTAAAAGTAGGAACTACACCAGTCCTAAAAGGGCTGAATCCTGTTGAGATTGAGCAAGTAGGGGGAAATCAAATTACACTTTGCCATTCTGTTTTTTGTTAAACTGTGGGAGTAAAGGTTGAAAGGCTGGAGTAATTAGGTTTGTATACACTGGAATTTAGAAGGATGAGGGGGGGTCTTATTGAAACATATAAGATAATTAGGGGATTGGACACATCAGAGGCAGGAAACATGTTCCCAATGTTGGGGGAGTCCAGAACAAGGGGCCACAGTTTAAGAATAAGGGGTAGGCCATTTAGAACGGAGATGAAGAAGAACTTTTTCAGTCAGAGAGTGGTGAAGGTGTGGAATTCTCTGCCTCAGAAGGCAGTGGAGGCCAGTTCGTTGGATGCTTTCAAGAGAGAGCTGGATAGAGCTCTTAAGGATAGCGGAGTGAGGGGGTATGGGGAGAAGGCAGGAACGGGGTACTGATTGAGAGTGATCAGTCATGATCGCATTGAATGGCGGTGCTGGCTCGAAGAGCTGAATGGCCTACTCCTGCACCCATTGTCTATTGTCTATTGTCTATTATTGTCTACCCGGACACTGGGGAAACCACACATTTCAGGTTCAGAGGGATATGGGGCAAATGCAGGTAAATGGAACGTGCTTACATGGGGCATCTTCGTCGGCATGGACGAACTGGGCTGCAGGTTGTGTTCCCATTCTGTGTGACTCTGTGACTCTATAACACTGCATGTACTTGTTTAAAACATTTCCCTGTTTTCCTCGGGAGTTCCGAATTCCTTGATGCACTCCAACGGCGTACAGGGCTGCAGGTTAATTCGTTTCGGTAAAAATGTAAATTGTCCCTAATGTGTAGAATGGTGTTAGTGTATGGTCGGTGTGCAGTCGGTGGGCGAACGGCTTTCTTCCGCGATGTATCTCTAAATTAAACTAAACTAAACTAAACTAAACTAAACTAAACTCAAGTAAATTAAACTGAACTGAACTAAACTTAGCAAAACTAAGCTATCCAGTCAGTGGATTGGCCGGACAGAGTTTCTGTCATTGTTGCTTTTTTACCGAATTCATCGGTAGCTTCCTCGACATTGAGGGAAACAAATGTTTTGCGAATAGTGCGGAACGTCTGGTTCAATATTTAATAGTGTTCAGAATATTGAACGTAAAATGTCGATATTCTTATTGTTTATGTCCCTGGGAATGATATTCTCTGCCAGAGAGCGATTGCGGCGAAATGCGGTACATTCGTTCAAAGGAACAGAGATTTGGGCATCGGGGTTTGGATGGACTAGGTTTCATTTTTAGGGGTTAGAAGTATGAGAGGCGAACTCGTCACAACTTCCGAAACCTAATGTGGTTGGATGGTCTCAATGTAGAGAGTTTGTATTCCGGACAGTGCAGGGAGTATTTATCCAGGGCATTGCGGGGGGGGGGGGGGGGGGGGGTTATCGCGGATAGTGCGGGGGCATGTGTTTCGGCCAGTGCGGGGAGTCTGTATTCCGGACAGAGCCGAGGGTATGTTTCCCGGATAGTGCGGGAGTATGTATCACCGATAGTGCAGAAGAATAATTCACGGGGAGTGCAGTGAATAGCTATCCCGGATAGTGCGGGAGTACATATTACGGATAGTGTGGGAGTATATATCACGGAGTGTGTGGGAGTATATATCACGGGGAGTGTGGGAGTATATATCACGGATAGTGTGGGGGTATATAGGGGCGTGGCTGTGTTCTGCAGCTGCGGCTCACCGGCAGTCTCTCCGTTTTTTTTGGTGTTTTTTTTGTCATTGTCGTTCTTAAATGTACGTTTTGTTTTATTTTTAATTCTGTGTATGTAGGGGGGTGGTGGGGGGGGGTGGGGGAAACCTTTTTTTCAATCTCCTCCTCAACGGAGATGCGACCTGTACCGTGTCGTATCTCCGTTCGCGCTACGGCCTAACATCGTGGAGTCGGCGGCCTCCAGCTGGGATCGACCTCGAAGACTCCGGTCGCAGGGCCTGGACTTACCATCTCGGAGGCTTCGGCCGTGGGCCCTGCAGACCGCAACATTGGGAGTTCGCAGGTCCCTGGCTGGCGACCGGCTTTTGGGAGCTCCAGCCGTAGCAGCTTCGACCGCCCCGAAGCGCAAGGTACGATCAACCCGCCCGCAGGCCCTTCATCGCCCTGCGTGGCCTGGCCGCAGCACTTTACATCGCCCGGTGGGGGCTCAGGACTCTCATCGCCCTGCGTGGCCTGGCCGCGGCACTTTACATCGCCCAGTGGGGGCCCAGGACTCTCATCGCCCTGCGTGGCTCGGCCGCGGCACTTTACATCGCCCGGTGGGGGCTCAGGACTCTCATCGCCCTGCGTGGCTCGGCCCTGGGACTTTACATCGCCCGGTGGGGGCTTCAAGGGGTTGGAAGCCTCGACTGCCTCGTGGCGCCACGGGAGAAGAATGAGGAGGAGATAAGACTTTGCCTTCCATCACAGTGAGGGTATGCCTAGAGCAATCACTGTGATGGCTGTTTTGTGTAAAAAATTGTATCTGTGTGTCTTGTGCTTTTTGATGTCTGCTGCCGGACCCTGACGTGAGAGGACGCTGGCGTTGAGTATTCGCCGCTTTTCCGTCAGGATAGTTTGTCTGTTTGTCTCTATGTTAAATGTATTTGTAAAGCGCTTTGAGCATGTGATAAGGCGCTATATAAAATAAAAATATTATTATTATTATTATTATATATCACGGATAGTGCGGGAGTATATATCACGGATAGTGCGGGAGTATATATCACGGATAGTGCGGGAGTATATATCACGGATAGTGCGGGAGTATATATCACGGATAGTGTGGGAGTATATATCACGGATAGTGCGGGAGTATATATCACGGATAGTGCGGGAGTATATATCACGGATAGTGTGGGAGTATATATCACGGGGAGTGTGGGAGTATATATCACAGTGCGGGAGTATATATCACAGTGCGGGACTAGTTTCGATCGCCTAGCTTGGGGTCGGAGAGGAATTTCCCGGATTTTTTCCCAAATTGGCCTGGATTTTTTATCCGGTTTTTCGCCTCTCCCAGGAGATCACTCAGTTCTTTTGGGTGGGCGGTTGGAGCGGTTGGAGTAGCGGCCGGGCGGTAGGTTTAGTAACCGAGCGCGGGGCTTTGTTTGGAGAGTATGACTGCCAGGGCAGTTTTTTGTTCTGGGTGTCAGATGTGGGGAATCTGGGAGTCTGATAGTCTTCCAGACATCCACATCTGCGCCAGGTGTGACGAGATGGGGCTCCTAAGGGACCGTATTAGGAACCTGGAGCGGCAGATTGATGACCTCCGTCTGATCAGGGAGAGTGAGGAGGTTATAGATAGGAGTTACAGGGAGGTGGTCACTCCTAGACCACGGGAGGTAGACAAGTGGGTCACTGTTAGGGGGAGCAAGGAACAGAGGCAGGGACTAGGGAGTACCCCGGTGGCTGTACCCCTTGGAAATAAGTACTCCTGTTTAAGTACTGTTGGGGGGGACAGCCTACCTGGGGGCAACGACGGTGCCCGGGCCTCTGGCAAGGAGTCCGGCCCTGTTGCTCAGAAGGGTAGGGAAAGGAAGAGGAGAGCAGTAGTAATAGGGGACTCTATAGTGAGGGGGTCAGATAGGCGTTTCTGTGGACGCAGTCGGGAGACCCGGATGGTGGTTTGCCTCCCTGGTGCCGGTGTCCGGGATGTGTCTGAGCGTGTCCAGGATATCCTGAAAGGGGAGGGAGAGGAGCCAGAGGTCGTGGTACATATAGGTACCAACAATATAGGTAGGATAAGGGAAGAGGTCCTGAAAGGAGAATTCAGGGGGCTAGGAAGAGAGTTAAAAAAAAGGACTTCCAAAGTAATAATCTCAGGCTTACTGCCTGTGCCACGCGATAGTGAGAATAGGAATGGAGTGAGGTGGAGGATAAATACGTGGCTGAGGAACTGGTGCAGGGAGCAGGGTTTCAAGTTTCTGGATCATTGGGACCTCTTCTGGGGGAAGTATGACCTGTACAAAAAGGATGGGTTGCATCTGAACCCGAGGGGAACCAATATCCTGGCGGGGAGATTTGCTAAAATAACTGCGGAGACTTTAAACTAGTACGGTTGGGGGGAGGGACTCAAACACAGATAGCTAATAGGCAGTGTGTGAGACAGGAGGCAGAAAGGGGAAACACTCAGACCCAATATGTAGGAGAGAAAGAAGGGAAAAGAAATAAACTGAGAATAAGAAATGATGGGTCCCTTAATTGTGTATATTTTAATGCTAGGAGCATTGTAAGAAAGGTGGATGAACTTAGAGCCTGGATTGACATCTGGAAGTATGATGTTGTGGCGATCAGTGAAACATGGTTGCAGGAGGGTTGCGATTGGCAATTAAATATTCCAGGATTTCATTGTTTCAGATGTGATAGAATCGGAGGGGCAAGAGGTGGGGGTGTTGCATTGCTTGTCAGGGAGGATATCACAGCAGTGCTTTGGCAGGACAGACTAGAAGGCTCGATTAAGGAGGCTGTTTGGGTGGAACTCAGAAATGAGAAAGGTTTAGCAACACTTATAGGGGTGTATTATAGACCGCCAAATAGGGAACGAGAATTGGAAGAGCAAATATGTAAGGAGATAGCAGATATTAGTAGTAAGCACAGAGTGGTGATTGTGGGTGATTTCAATTTTCCGTATATAGACTGGGAATCACATTCTGTTAAAGGGCTGGATGGTTTGGAGTTTGTAAAATGTGTGCAGGATAGTTTTTTGCAGCAATATGTAGAGGTGCCTACCAGAGAAGGGGCAGTGTTGGACCTCCTGTTAGGAAATGAGATGGGTCAGGTGACGGAGGTATGTGTTGAGGAGCACTTTGGGTCTAGTGATCATAATGCCATTAGTTTCAATATCATTATGGAGAAGGTCAAATCTGGACCAAGGGTTGAGATTTTGGATTGGAGAAAGGCTAATTTTGAGGAGATGAGAAAGGATTTAAAAGGAGTGAAATGGAAATTGTTGTTTTATGAAAAGGATATAATAGAGAAATGGAGGATATTTAACGGTGAAATTTTGAGAGTACAGAGTCTTTATGTCCCTGTTCGGTGGAAAGGAAAGAATAATAATTTGAAAGAGCCGTGGTTTTCCAGGGAAATTGGACACTTGGTTCGGAAAAAGAGGGAGATATACAATAAATATAAGCGGCAGGGAGTAAATGAGGTTCTTGAGGAATATAAAGAATGTAAAAGGAATCTTAAAAAGGAAATTAGAAAAGCGAAGAAAAGATATGAGGCTGCTTTGGCAAGTAATGTAAAAGTAAACCCCAAGGGGTTCTACAGATATGTCAATAGCAAAAGGATAGTGAGGGGTAAAATTGGTCCATTAGAGAGTCAGAGTGGACAGCTATGTGCTGAGCCGGAAGAAATGGGGGAGATATTAAACAATTTATTTTCTTCAGTATTTACCGAGGAGAAGGATATTGAATTATGTGAGGTAAGCGAAACAAGTAGAGTAGTGATGGAATTAGGAGGATTAAAGAAGAGGAGGTACGGACACTTTTGAAGAATATAAAAGTGGATAAGTCTCCAGGTCCTGATAGGATATTCCCTAGGACATTGAGGGAAGTTAGTGCAGAAATAGCAGGGGCTATGACGGAAATATTTCAAACGTCATTAGAAACAGGGATGGTGCCGGAAGATTGGCGCATTGCGCATGTTGTGCCTTTGTTTAAAAAAGGTTCTAAAAGTAAACCTAGCAATTATAGACCTATTAGTTTGACGTCTGTGGTGGGAAAATTAATGGAAAAGATACTTAGGGACAATATATATAATTATTTGGATAATCAAGGCCTGATTAGAAACAGTCAACATGGATTTGTGCCTGGAAGGTCATGTTTGACTAATCTTCTTGAATTTTTTGAAGAGGTTACCAGGGAAATTGATAAGGGCAAGGCTGTGGATGTTGTCTATATGGACTTCAGTAAGGCATTTGACAAGGTTCCACATGGAAGGTTGATTAAGAAGGTTAAATCGTTGGGTATTAATAGTGAGGTTGCAAGATGGATTCAACAATGGCTGAATGGGAGATACCAGAGGGTAACGGTTGACAATTGTATGTCAGGTTGGAGGCCAGTGTCTAGTGGAGTGCCCCAAGGATCTGTGTTGGGTCCACTGTTGTTTGTCATTTACATTAATGATCTGGATGATGGTGTGGCAAATTGGATTAGTAAATATGCAGATGATACTAAGATAGGTGGAGTAGTTGATAGTGAGGTAGATTTTCAAAGTCTACAGAGAGACTTGGGCCTTTTGGAAGGGTGGGCTGAAAGATGGCAGATGGAGTTTAATGCTGATAAGTGTGAGGTGCTGCATTTTGGTAGGACAAATCAAAATAGGACGTACAGGGTAAATGGTAGGGAATTGAGGAATGCAGTGGAACAGAGGGATCTGGGAATAACTGTGCATTGTTCCCTGAAGGTGGAATCTCATGTGGATAGGGTGGTGAAGAAGGCGTTTGGTATGCTTGCCTTTATAAATCAGAGCATCGAGTATAGAAGTTGGGATGTAATGTTGAAATTGTACAGGGCATTGGTGAGGCCGAATCTGGAGTATGGTGTGCAGTTCTGGTCGCCAAATTATAGGAAGGATGTCGACAAAATGGAGAGGGTACAGAGGAGATTTACTAGAATGTTGCCTGGGTTTCAGCACTTAAGCTACAGGGAGAGGTTGAACAGGTTGGGTCTTTATTCTTTGGAGCGTAGAAGGTTGAGGGGGGACTTGATAGAGGTTTTTAAAATTTTGAGAGGGACGGACAGAGTTGACGTGGGTAGGCTTTTCCCTTTGAGAGTGGGGAAGATTCCAACAAGGGGACATAGCTTCAGAATTGAGGGACAAAGGTTGAGGGGTAACATGAGGGGGAACTTCTTTACTCAGAGGGTTGTGGCTGTATGGAATGGGCTTCCGGTGGAAGTGGTGGAGGCTGGCTCGATTTTATTATTTAAGAGTAAATTGGATAGGTATATGGATAGGAGGGGATTGGAGGGTTATGGTCTGAGTGCAGGTAGATGAGACTAGGTCAGGGAGAATGGTCGGCGTGGACTGGTAGGGCCGGACAGGCCTGTTTCCATGCTGTAGTTGTTATATGTTATATGTTATATGTTATATCACGGATAGTGCGGGAGTATATATCACGGATAGTGTGGGAGTATATATCACGGGGAGTGTGGGAGTATATATCACGGGGAGTGTGGGAGTATATATCACGGATAGTGTGGGAGTATATATCACGGATAGTGTGGGAGTATATATCACGGGGAGTGTGGGAGTATATATCACGGGGAGTGTGGGAGTATATATCACGGATAGTGTGGGAGTATATATCACGGATAGTGTGGGAGTATATATCACGGGGAGTGTGGGAGTATATATCACGGGGAGTGTGGGAGTATATATCACGGATAGTGTGGGAGTATATATCACGGATAGTGTGGGAGTATATATCACAGTGCACGAGTATATATCACGGATAGTCTGGGGCTATATATCACGGGGAGTGTGGGAGTATATATCACGGGGAGTGTGGGAGTATATATCACAGTGCGGGAGTATATATCACGGATAGTGTGGGAGTATATATCACAGTGCGGGAGTATATATCGCGGATAGTGCGGGAGTATATATCACGGATAGTGTGGGAGTATATATCACGGGGAGTGTGGGAGTATATATCACAGTGCGGGAGTATATATCACGGATAGTGTGGGAGTATATATCGCGGATAGTGCGGGAGTATATATCACGGATAGTGTGGGAGTATATATCACGGGGAGTGTGGGAGTATATATCACGGATAGTGTGGGAGTATATATCACAGTGCGGGAGTATATATCACGGATAGTGTGGGAGTATATATCACGGATAGTGCGGGAGTATATATCACAGTGCGGGAGTATATATCACGGATAGTGCGGGAGTATATATCACGGATAGTGTGGGAGTATATATCACAGTGCGGGAGTATATATCACGGATAGTGTGGGAGTATATATCACGGATAGTGTGGGAGTATATATCACGGATAGTGTGGGAGTATATATCACAGTGCGGGAGTATATATCACGGATAGTGTGGGAGTATATCTCACGGATAGTGCGGGAGTATATATCACTGTGCACGAGTATATATCACGGATAGTGTGGGGGTATATATCACGGGGAGTGTGGGAGTATATATCACGGGGAATGTGGGAGTATATATCACGGATAGTGTGGGAGTATATATCACGGGGAGTGTGGGAGTATATATCACAGTGCGGGAGTATATATCGCGGATAGTGTGGGAGTATATATCACGGATAGTGTGGGAGTATATATCACGGATAGTGTGGGAGTATATATCACGGATAGTGTGGGAGTATATATCACAGTGCGGGTGTATATATCACGGATAGTGTGGGAGTATATATCACGGATAGTGTGGGAGTATATATCACGGGGAGTGTGGGAGTATATATCACAGTGCACGAGTATATATTACGGATAGTGTGGGAGTATATATCACGGATAGTGTGGGAGTATATATCACGGGGAGTGTGGGAGTATATATCACGGATAGTGTGGGAGTATATATCACGGATAGTGTGGGAGTATATATCACGGATAGTGCGGGAATATATATCACGGATAGTGTGGGAGTATATATCACGGATAGTGCGGGGGTATATATCACGGGGAGTGTGGGAGTATATATCACGGATAGTGTGGGAGTATATACAACGGATAGTGTGGGAGTATATATCACGGATAGTGTGGGAGTATATATCACGGATAGTGTGGGAGTATATATCACGGATAGTGTTGGAGTGTGTATCACGGGGTGTGTGGGAGTATATATCACGGAGAGTGCGGTGGTATGTGTCACGGATACTGTGGGAGTATATATCACGGATAGTGTGGGAGTATATATCACAGTGCACGAGTATATATCACGGATAGTGTGGGAGTATATATCACGGATAGTGTGGGAGTCTATATCACAGTGCGGGAGTATATATCACGGATAGTGTGGGAGTATATATCACGGATAGTGTGGGAGTCTATATCACAGTGCGGGAGTGTATTGTTATGCTCTGGGGCACACAGGAACTGGACTCAACGCACGACTCACACACAAGAGTCAATTTGGAGAAAATAAAGGCGTTCTTTAATTTTCACATTAAAGAACACTGCGATTCGAACCAAAAACTCTAAACTTACTCAGTTACAAAAACATTAGTTACAAAAATTACTTACTAGCTATATTACGACCGAGAGCACATGAATCAGAGCACATGAATCACAATACGAACTGGCACAGGACAAAGGGAGGCGTGGACTATATATACATGAGGTAAGGGCACACAGGTGGAAACAATCAAGGCGGGGCTGACAATTACAATGGCAGGAAGTCAAGGGACCTGAAATGAGAATCTAAACACAGAACATGACACAAGACTAACAGATATGACGGGACATTACAGTACCCCCCCCCCCATTTAGGACCGACTCCTGACGGTCCAGGCTGGTCAGGATGAGTCTTGTCAAAGTCCTTGATCAAAGTTTTGTCCAAAATGAAGCTGGCAGGAATCCAGCACCTCTCATCAGGACCGTAGCGTTCCCAGTCGACGAGAAACTGGTGACCGCGACCTCTCTTGCGGACTGCAAGAAGTGCCTTAACTGTGTAGACCGGACCACCGTCGACGAGCCGGGGGGTGGAGGGGGCTTGGAGGCGGGCACGAGTGCACTTTCCTTGACCGGTTTTATTTTGCTGACGTGGAATGTAGGGTGAACCCTTAATGACCTGGGGAGTTGTAGACGGACCGAAACAGGGTTAATGACTTTCGAAATGGGAAATTGACCCACGAACCTTGGAGCCAGCTTTCTGGCGTGGACGTGAAGTGGCAAGTCCTTTGTAGCAGCCATACCTTCTGGCCTGGGCGATAATGCGGAGCGGATCTGCGGTGGCGGTCGGCTGCCGCTTTCATCCGGGACTGACCCCGGAGTAGAACCCTCCGAGCTCCGTCCCAGATTCGGCGACAGCGTCGGATCATTGCGTGGGCAGAAGGCACCGTCACCTCACCCTCATAAGCCGAGAACAAGGGGGGCTGGTAGCCGTAGGCACATTGGAAGGGTGTGAGTCCCGTGGCAGCCGTAGGAAGCGTGTTGCGTGCGTGCTCGACCCAGATGAGATGGTCGCTCCAGGTGGTCTGGTTCTGCGCGATCAGACAGCGCAAGCAGGTCTCGAGCTCCTGGTTCATCCGCTCAGTCTGGCCATTGGATTGCGGATGGTAACCAGAAGACAGGCTGACGGTGGCACCTATGAAGGAACAAAACTCACTCCAAAACTTGGACACAAACTGAGGACCTCGGTCCGAGACAATGTCTGTAGGGAAACCATGGATACGGAAAACGTGAGGCATCATTACCTCTGCCGTCTCTTTGGCAGAGGGGAGCTTGGCCACAGCGATAAAATGTACCATCTTTGAAAATCGGTCTACCACCATCAGGACAGTTGTGTTACCTTTGGAGGCCGGCAACCCAGTAACAAAGTCAATAGAGATGTGGGACCAGGGCCTCTGAGGGACTGAAAGTGGGTACAGCAGGCCCGCTTGGGCTTGTCTGGAGGGCTTGCTCCTTGCACAGACAGGGCAGGCGGCCACATATTCAGCTACATCCTTCTCAAGTGAAGGCCACCAAAAACGCTGTTTAACCACAAAAACAGTTCTCTTGGCACCTGGATGGCATGTGAGCAGGGACGTGTGAGCCCAGTGGATTAACTGGGGGCGCAATGTCACAGGAACAAACAAACAGTTAGTAGGACAGCCACTCGGTGCTGGAGTCTCATCATTAGCCTGCTTCACATCTGTTTCGATCTGCCAAGACACCGCTCCTACCACACGGTTAAGTGGCAGGATGGGTTCGGGTTTTCTGGTATCAGGTTCAGGGTCATAAAGTCGGGACAGGGCGTCTGGTTTTGTGTTCTGGGAACCGGGCCTGTAAGACAGAGAAAAGTTGAACCTACTAAAGAACAGAGTCCATCTGGCCTGACGTGAGTTGAGTCTCTTGGCTTTACGGATGTATTCCAGGTTCTTGTGATCTGTCCATACCAGAAAAGGCTGCTCGGCCCCCTCCAGCCAGTGCCTCCACTCCCCCAATGCGGCTCTGACCGCCAGCAGTTCTTTGTTTCCGACATCGTAATTTTTTTCTGCGGGGGTCAACTTACGTGACAGGTAGGCACAGGGATGAATCCGGTTGTCCTTCTCCGCTCTCTGGGAAAGTACCGCCCCAATCCCCTCGTTGGAGGCATCCACCTCCACAATGAACTGTCTCTGGGGATCTGGGATGGTCAGAACAGGAGCGTTGGTGAACAATGTTTTGAGGCGCTGGAAGGCGGCTTCGGCCGGAGGATTCCACTGGAACTAGGTCTTGGAAGACGTGAGAGAGTGCAGAGGAGCAGCAACAGCACTGAAGTCTCTAATAAAACGTCTGTAAAAGTTTGCAAATCCGATAAACTGTTGCACCTTCTTTCTGTTAGCGGGGGTGGGCCAATTGGCCACCGCACTGACCTTATCAGGGTCCATCTGGATGTGGTCGGCCGATATAATGTAGCCCAGAAAGGACATTGTGTCTGCGTGGAAGTCGCACTTCTCGGCCTTCACATACAGACGGTTAGCTAAGAGCTTCTGCACACACACTTGACATGACGCTCATGAGACTGTATGTCTGGAGAGATGATAAGAATGTCATCAAGGTAGACAAAAACACACTCATTGCGAAATTCCCTGAGGACCTCGTTCATAAAAGCTTGGAAGACTGCGGGGGCATTGGTTAACCCGAACGGCATCACCAAATACTCGTAGTGCCCGTTAGGGGTGTTAAACCCAGTTTTCCACTCATCCCCCTCTCTGATTCTCAATAGATGGTATGCATTCCTTAAGTCTAGTTTAGTGAATACTTTGGCTTTGTGCAACAGTTCAAAAGCAGAAGACATCAAAGGAAGTGGGTAACGATTCTTGATCGTAATCTCGTTTAGGAAGCTGTAATCTATGCAGGGACGAAGTGACCCATCTTTCTTGCCCACAAAGAAAAACCCCGCGCCTGCTGCCGAGGAGGGCGGGCGAATAATGCCCGTCCTCAGGGAGGACTCAATGTACTCATCCATCGCCTTCCTCTCGGGCCGGATATGGAGTACAGTCGCCCCTTGGGAATAGGCCCCCCCCCCCCGGCAGCAGGTTGATAGCGCAGTCGAAAGGTCGATGAGGAGGCCCTGGACTTGTTGAACACCTCCTTCAGTTCATGGTAACATGGTGGAACCTTCGACAGATCGGGATAGTCATCATCATCATTAGAAATCTTTATTTCTTCAGATTTAAGAACATTTATTCCCAAAACCGCCCCGATCTTCCCGTAACTCACCCCTTTGTTCACTGGTTCAACAAGACATGATTGTGTGCACTCAACCCCCCATCGTCTGATCTTACCAGATCGCCAATCAATCTGAGGATTGTGTTTCTGCAGCCAAGGGAAACCAAAGACCAAGGGATGTTGAGCTGAGTCAAACAAGTGAAAAGACATTATCTCCACATGGTTAGCATTGAACATGACTTTGACAGGTTCTGTACGATGAGTTATCTCAAACAACTGACGTCCATCTAAAGCGCTCGCCACAATAGGTTGTAACAAGGGCACAGATTTAACCTTACACGATCGACCTAGAGTCCAGTCCATGAGACTCTCGTCGGCTCCGGAGTCGATCAAAACCCCCCGAGTCACAATTTGCTGATTCAGAGTGAGGGTGGCCTGTGTCAGAGGTCGAGGAGGTAAGTCCGAAACGGGGAATTGGCTCACCAGTGTCCTCCTTTTCACTGGTGAGCCACCCCTTTTACCGAGCAGTCGGCCAGACGGTGTCCTTGTTGACCGCAATAAAAGCAGGCTCCGTCCTTCAGGCGGCGCTGTCGCTGCTCCGGAGTCAGCCTGGTTCGTCCTAGCTGCATGGGTTCCTCCGACGGCTGAGAGGACGCTGTTTTCTCCGGCCAGCGATGGACAGGGAACGATGACTTCTTCGGTGTGAAGGACCCGGAGGAGCGCCGCTGGTGATTGGGAGGACGATCAGCAGCCTGGTGGCTTTCCTTTTCCTTTATCCTGTTATCGACACGAATAGCCGTGGTAATTAATGTCTCTAGATCACTGGGTAACTCAAAAGGTGAAAGTCTGTCCTTTATAGCCTCCGACAACCCATTCATGAATGCATCCACTTGTGCAGGCATATTCCACCCACTGTCTGTTGCAAGGGTTCGGAAGTCAATGGCATAGTCTATCACTGGGCGAGTGTTCTGTTTTAGCTGCAGTAAGACTCGGGAAGCTTCCTTAGCAGAGGAAGTGTGATCAAAAATACTGCTAAATGTTCTTTGGAAGAGGTCTAGATCCTGACAGACTGTGGAGCCCCGAGACCACTCCGCAGTGACCCATGCTGCGGCTCGTCCCGTCAAATGGGACACAATAAATGCTACCCTGGCCTGGTCTGAGGGGAAGTGTGCAGGGTTATGCTTGAAGTGGAGATCACATTGTACAAGGAATGATATACAATTTTCCGAGTCTCCAGAGAAATTATCTGGTGAAGCCAGGCGTAGAATCAGCGTGGGGTTCGCAGGCGTGGCCGGAACAGCAGGCGGATGGCCGGCTGAAGGTTCAACGTGAGCCAGTGGAGAAGCTGCCGAGGTTGGGTCGAGACGAGCCAGAACCTGATGGAGTTGTACAGCGAGGTGGTTAATCTGGGTCGTCACTGATGACTGGAACTCGCCTTGTCTATCGTTCAGCTCGCGCACCCCGTGACTGACTGAGCGCAGCTGCTCCTCCTGGTGCTGGATCTTAGTGCCCTGGTTGGCAAGGGCTGATTTCCAAATCTTAGAGTCGGCTGAGTCCATATTATGGCCAGTTCGTTCTGTTATGCTCTGGGGCACACAGGAACTGGACTCAAACGCACGACTCACACACAAGAGTCAATTTGGAGAAAATAAAGGCGTTCTTTAATTTTCACATTAAAGAACACTGCGATTCGAACCAAAAACTCTAAACGTACTCAGCTACAAAAACATTAGTTACAAAAATTACTTACTAGCTATACTACGACCGAGAGCACATGAATCAGAGCACATGAATCACAATACGAACTGGCACAGGACAAAGGGAGGCGTGGACTATATATACATGAGGTAAGGGCACACAGGTGGAAACAATCAAGGCGGGGCAGACAATTACAATGGCAGGAAGTCAAGGGACCTGAAATGAGAATCTAAACACAGAACATGACACAAGACTAACAGATATGACGGGACATTACATATATATCACGGATAGTGTGGGAGTCTATATCACAGTGCGGGAGTATATATCACGGATAGTGTGGGAGTCTATATCACAGTGCGGGTGTATATATCACGGATAGTGTGGGAGTATATATCACGGAGAGTGTGGGAGTCTATATCACAGTGCGGAAGTATATATCACGGATAGTGTGGGAGTCTATATCACAGTGCGGGAGTATATATCACGGATAGTGTGGGAGTATATATCACGGAGAGTGCGGAACAATGTATCACGGATAGTACAGTGAGTGGATATCCCGGGCTGTGCGAAAAGTCTGTATCCCGGACAATGAGAGATGTATGTATCCCTGACAATGCGGGAGTATCCTAGACAGTGTGTGGCGTCTGTATCCGAATAGTGCAGGAGTATGCAACGCGACACTGCAAGAGTGTGTATCGGGATGATGCGGGCAGTATGTATTCCGGACATTGAGGGGAGTATGAATCGAGACCGGGCGGGGAGCATGTATTGGGAGAGTGCAGTGAGTAGATATCCCGGGCTGTGCGAGGATAACGTTGTCCAGACAACGCAGTCAAGCAGTATGTGACTCGCGTTCAGGAAGAAGCATGAACCGTGTGGGACTCAGTTGATGCTAAATTGTGGACTCCAATGATTGTTGAAAGTCTTGCGTTCGACGTCATAGAAACCAGAGGCGGCTGGTTCTTTAAGGTGCTTCATTGAGACAATGTTCGGTAGATTCCATGACATCGACCAAGTCAGAAGATTGGAGAGTACAGCAGAAAATTTAGCTCTGAAGGTCGAAACCTCAATTATCTTGATGGATAGTGTTTTAGGACGAGAGTCATACTGCTGTTCCTAATTCTTACCCACTTCCGTTCTTGTTCTGCAGTGAATTTGGTGGCGGTGGTGATCCTGTCCCGGGGTAAGTGCGGCCTCTCCACCTGCACCACTCGCTACCTGGTGGCCATGGCAGCGGCGGATCTACAAGTGATTGTCACTGAGGTAATTTTGTATCAGATCAATTACCATTATTTCCCGGTGTGCTTCCTGAACATTACTGCTGTCTGCATCGTACTCCGAGTCCTGTCTCGCATCGCTGTTAACTGTTCCGTCTGGTTCACCGTCACTTTCACCTTTGATCGGTTTGTCGCCATTTGTTGCCAGAAGCTGAAAACAAAATATTGCACCGGGAAAACTGCGGCCGTGGTTCTCGCAACAACCGGCGTTCTGTTCTGTCTGAAGAACGGTCCACTTTACTTCACTTATGGACCCAGATCGATCATCGACAATGTACCGTGGTTCTGTTATCCGAAGCCAAGTTACTTTACTGACCCCGGGTGGGTGGCACTTGACTGGCTCGACATTGCTTTAACTCCGTTCCTCCCCTTCGCTGTAATCCTGCTGCTCAACGCTCTGACAGTCCGGCACATTTTAGTGGCCAGCAGGGTCCGTAAGAGGCTGAGGGGTCAGAGTAAAGGGGAGAACAGCAGTGACCCGGAGATGGAGAGCAGGAGGAGGTCTGTGGTTTTACTCTTCACACTATCCGGCAGCTTCATTCTCCTGTGGCTAACCAATGTCGCGGAATTCATCTATTATCAGGCCACAGGGATAGGAACGGGAGGAAATGAAGCTGAAATTACTTTCGCCTATGTCGGATATTTGCTAAGGAACTTCAGCTGCTGCACGAACACATTCATTTACGCTGCCACCCAGTCGAAGTTTAGAGAGCAGGTAATAGGCGCCGTGAAATATGCGTTCGCCTCAGTGCTTCGATTCATTACTCACCAATGAGCGAATCCCGGAGCAGCTCACAGTTCGCGCTGCTTCCTGAAGGTCTTGGTACCTGCAAGCAACATTCACTGTGCCAGGAGAATGTGACCTAGTAACCACATATTGTGTGGACGGTCAGACTCTACCCGCAGTGACTCGGCACGCAACTCACACAATCTCCCAGTTAGTGACCCTCGACCCACAATCTGTCACCCTGTTCCCTCACTCTCAGAGATATGCCTCCTGAGAAACGGTGAGTCGTTGCCTCTCAAACTCAGCACTCGCACACTTTGATGATTCTCCACCAATATAGACCAGTGACGGCGAATCTCTATACTACGTGCCTAGTGTCATCGATACGGTGCCCAAAATGTCTCAGTTCCTCCTGTTTGGCTGGCGCGTCTATTTATGGCACGAGAAGAAATTGAATCTGTCAGATTCAATCAGAAAACAAAACTGGTCCATTCGTCTATTCAGTTTACCCGAACAGAAAAGCCCGCATTTGTCCCACTATGATCTTTCTGACTCGCCGATCAGTCAGCTGACCATTCCAGCTTCGTTCCGCCCTACAACTGTCTATTCCCTTCAGGACGCGTTAGCTCAATCGGACCGCGCCCGTTCTGCTGTTTCCTCGTGTAGCATTGCGAGCTTTATTCTCCCCAGTCTGCTCTCTGAATTCTTAATTAATTTTACTGGCTTCGCTTCCATTATCTCGGTTCGACTTCCCTCTGATTCTCATCGTCCAACATTTTTTTTAATACTGTAAACTGGTGGCGAAATTCGCACCACAATAGCACCAGGCAATGGCCATCCTTCACCACCTCCCCTCCACATTCAATGAAAATTACATGACGCTGATTCCCCCACCATCACCAGGAACACAAATGGAGCTGTCACATATATCTATTGACTGCAAGAGCCTGTCAGAGTCGCGCCACTCAGTCGCGAATGACTCAACTCCGAAAGTCCTGAAATACCCTCCGCTATCCCGGGAGGCTGCAGCTCCAGCAAAGCTGAAGAACCCCACACCTTCCATGACAAGCAAGCCTCCAGATTGATACTGTCCACCTGCGCAAACATTAATCCCTCGATAACACCACCCCCGCTACCGCTCCAGGCGTTTGCAACAGGCAATGCGCTTCCTCGGCCGACTGCTCAGCCGACACCTCCCAAACGCCAAACTTCCGCCAGCAAGAGGATAACGAGAGCAGCTGCATTGGATCACCACCATTTGCAGATCCCGCTCCACGTTTCACGACTCAGTCATTTGGATACATATCGCTCCCTCCCCAACTGCGGTGGTAGACTACATTAGCTGAAGGGCTGCACCAGTTCAGGAAATTGGTTCAGTGTCACATTCCCAATCTCAGCACGGGATGGAGATAAAGGCCTCGTCGCTGCCGCCCAGAGAGCACGTGGTTATATTTTCTATATTCCTCTCTGGTTTGAACCATTTCTCCCTATTCGCTAACTGAACTGAACTAACCCCTGAATGATCCGCCCTAACTCTCCGACTGGTCCGACACAACTCTCCCGGATGATCTGATCGATTTCTCCCTGGAGGTCTGCCCTAATTTACCCGGATTGTCTGGCCCATCACTCCAGGTGCTGCGACTCAACACTCGCGAATATCCTGACCTAATTCTCCCGGATGTCCTGACCCACCTCAGCCGGATATTGATCCAAATCTCGTCGATGATCTGACCGAACTCCCCTGGTTGGTCCGACCTCGCTCTTCTACGTCCCCTACACTCATATATTGTGCCTTGTGATCCTACTGTCCTGCTCGACCCGGGTCACTTCACCTTCGTGGTCTGAGCCCTCGCACCTTCAATCTAACCCGACTGCTTCGTAAACCGATCTCGCTCAAAGAAAGGACATTAAACGATGCCAGTCGTCCCCATAGTGTAACTTCATTCTTCATTCTTCCCTCGCACAATTAAAGCATGGAATAGTCTTCACCCCACTATAGCTACTCAACCAGACGCAACTAAATTTAAGGCAGCTCTTCTTCTCCAAGAAGCCCTTCTTGCTTAAGTCCATACTCCTCCATCTCCAGTTTAAATTCCATTTGGAATATTTTGGAGGACCAAGAAACAAGAAAGAACCAAGAACCAGGAACTCGCTATCTCATCTTTAATTGTGGTGCGTTGAATTACACAAGAGTAAGCAAAGGTTGGAATAATAAATTCCTCGAAATCGTGTGTTGATGTGTATTGTTTGTATAGTAGGAAAATAACTGCAGATGCTGGTTCAAATCGAAGGTATTTATTCACAAAATGCTGGAGTAACTCAGCAGGTCAGGCAGCATCTCAGGAGAGAAGGAATGGGTGACGTTTCGGGTCATCGCCCTTCTTCAGACTGATGTGGGGGGCGGGACAAAGGAAGTATATAGGTGGAGACGGGAAGATAGAGGGAGAACTGGGAAGGGGATGGGAAGAGATGGACAGAGGAACTATCTAAAGTTGGAGAAGTCAATGTTCATACCGCTGGGCTGCAAGCTGCCCAAGCGAAATATGAGGTGCTGTTCCTCCACTTTCCGGTGGGCCTCACTATGGCACTGGAGGAGGCTCCTGACAGAAAGGTCAGACTGGGAATGGGAGGGGGAGTTGAAGTGCTCAGCCACCGGGAGATCAGGTTGGTTAAGGCGGACTGAAAGCAGGTGTTGAGCCAAAAGCAGGTGTTGAGCGAAACGATCGCCGAGCCTGCGTTTGGTTTCGCCGATGTAAAAAAGTTGATATCTAGAGCAGCGGATACAATAGATGAGGTTGGAGGAGGTGCAGTTAAACCTCTTTCTCACCTGGAAAGACTGTTTGGGTTCTTGGATGGAGTTAAGGGGGGAGGTAAAGCGACAGGTGTTGCATCTCCTGCATTTGTGAGGAATTGTGAGGAAGATGCAATAAGGCTGCAGGGTGACTTGGACAGGTTGTGTGAGTGGGCGGATACATGGCAGATGCAGTTTAATGTAGATAAGTGTGAGGTTATTCACTTTGGAAGTAAGAATAGAAAGACAGATTATTATCTGAATGGTGTCAAGTTAGGAAGAGGGGATGTTCAACGAGATCTGGGTGTCCTAGTGCATCAGTCACTGAAAGGAAGCATGCAGGTACAGCAGGCAGTGAAGAAAGCCAATGGAATGTTGGCCTTCGTAACAAGAGGAGTTGAGTATAGGAGCGAAGAGGTCCTTCTACAGTTGTACCGGGCCCTGGTGAGACCGCACCTGGAGTACTGTGTGCAGTTTTGGTCTCCAAATTTGAGGAAGGATATTCTTGCTATTGAGGGCGTGCACTAGGTTGATTCCCGGAATGGCGGGACTGTCGTATGTTGAAAGGCTGGAGCAATTAGGCTTGTATACACTGGAATTTAGAAGGATGAGGGGGGATCTTATTTAAACGTATAAGATAATTAGGGGATTGGACACATTAGAGGCAGGAAACATGTTCCCAATGTTGGGGGAGTCCAGAACAAGGGGCCACAGTTTAAGAATAAGGGGTAGGCCATTTAGAACGGAGAGGAGGAAGAACTTTTTCAGTCAGAGAGTGGTGAAGGTGTGGAATTCTCTGCCTCAGAAGGCAGTGGAGGCCAGTTCGTTGGATGCTTTCAAGAGAGAGCTGGATAGAGCTCTTAAGGATAGCGGAGTGAGGGGGTATGGGGAGAAGGTACGGTAGCGGCATGGTAGCGCAGCGGTAGAGTTGCTGCTTTACAGCGAATGCAGCGCCGGAGACTCAGGTTCGATCCTGACTACGGGTGCTGCTCTGTAAGGAGTTTGTACGTTCTCCCCGTGACCTGCGTGGGTTTTCTCCGAGATCTTCGGTTTCCTCCCACACTCCAAAGACGTACAGGTATGTAGGTTAATTGGCTGGGTAAAATGTAAAAATTGTCCCTAGTGGGTGTAGGATAGTGTTAATGTACGGGGATCGCTGGGTGCCGGACTTGGAGGGCCGAAAAGACCTGTTTCCGGCTGTATATATATATGATATATATGATATATATGATAAGGCAGGAACGGGGTACTGATTGAGAGTGATCAGCCATGATCGCATTGAATGGCGGTGCTGACTCGAAGGGCTGAATGGCCTACTCCTGCACCTAATGTCTATTGTCTATTGTCTATTTGCAGGGGAAGGTGCCGGGGATGGGGTGATTTGGGTAGGAAGGGACGAGTGGACCAGGGAGTTACGGTGGGAACGGTCTCTGCGGAACGCAGAAAGGGTTGTTTGTATAATCAGTCCATTATCAGGGACATTAAGAGGCAACGGGGATATCGTCGGGGGAGACTGTGGTGGGGGTTTCAGGGAAATGGGAAGAGAGATATGAAGGTTCGGGCTGTGGTATCGGAAGGACGGAGTGGTGCAGCCTGATGGCAACGCGAGGGAGGGAATGATCAGAAGAATGTAAGCGTGGGTGAAGGTCTTGATAGAATGCGTTTCTGCGAATCAATGGCCAGGTGTGTTAATTCCATCCATCAGATGGAAATCCGACAAACCGGAGTGGTTTGCTTTGACTTCAATGCTGTACTGTTCTAAGTTCCATGTCCTTCCAGATATCTGTATCTCTGCACAGGTGACTGCAGTGTTACTCACACTGTTTCTCCAAAACCCACCGTGACTAAAACAGTGACAACGTTCGGTGGGTGTCCACACCGTTGTAAGATCTCTGGTCACCTGGATCTCTCAGACTTTGGCACCGAGCCCTCCTTAGCGAGAGATTATTCTATCGGACACGATTTACTCACTTTGAAAAACATGGTCTTATTCACCAAAGCTTTCTGCGAGGCAGATCTTGGATAACAAATCTGAGTATTTGGAAGAAGTAACGGTGATGTTTGAGGGTAGGGTCCATATGAACTTTAGTGAAGCATTACACATGGATCACTTTGATCGGTTAGTCCAGAATATTAACTCCAGGGTTCCCACTGTGAGCTGGTAAATGGGATCCAAAATCTGCTTGATCACAAAAAAATCTGATGGTAATGGTGGAGGGATGTTTCCACAGCTGGAGGCCTGTGACCAGCGCATTGGCCTATGTTTTGTGTGAAATGTATCAACGAGTTGAAGAACAATACAAGCGGACTTCTTATTAGGTTTGCAGATAAGTACGGTGTCTGGCAAGAAACGCTGTCAAAGGATACAGTAGGGCATGGACAGGTTGGAGATCTTGGCTAAGATTTGGCAAATGGAGTTTACAGAGGGGAACATGGAAGAAAGAGCAGTACAACGCAGTAACAGCCACTTCAGCCCAAAATGTTTGTGCCGACAAAATTTCAACTCAAATTAATCCCAATTCCCCGCACAAGATCTGTTCACTGCATGTTTATATGGCTATCTAAATATCTCTTAAACATCACAATCGCAAACTCCATTTGCCACCTATCTAAGTTAATCAGCATTGGTGTATATCATTTGGGGAGGTTAAATCTAAGGGGTAACCAGACAATTAATAGCAGGATCCTTGGGAGCATTAACCTGCAGAAGGATGGTGGATCAAAGTCAATATTTCCATTAAATGGTTGGGCCTGGGAGGAATAGTCAGATGTTGTGCGACAAAAGGATTGAAAAGTTGCGAATTACGAAGCTGGAGAGAGGTACGCAGGTGAAAGGGAAAGGGAGGGGATAAACATGTGAGGGTGCGGATGGGACGCAGGGGGTGGGTGAGCAGTGTAGAAGAGGTCGGCTGTGGGGCATGAACGGACAGGGGAGGGGTTATGTAGTTATCGAAAATCTTACAATTCAATGTTCTTACCATTGGGTTGTAAGCTATCCAAGTTATTATGAGTTTTGTTCCTCGAATTTGCATGTGGCCTCAGTCTGGCAATGGGACAGAAAGGTCAATATGTGAAAGGGAGGAGACTTTAAAATGATTAATAATCAAAAGATCCAAGCAGACATTTGCATGTGTTCTGCAAAGGTTTTTCCCAGTCTACGCTTGGTCTCGCCGTTGTCCGGGCGGCCACATCAGGAACACCGGATCCAGTAGATGTTGTTAGACGAGTTGCACGGGACCACTGCCTCGCCTCATTCATGGAGGGATATGAGGGAGGGGTGATGGGCACAGGTGTTACATTTCCTACGATGCGAATGAATGAGTGAACCAAGTAGTTGCCGATGGCAAGGTCTCTTCAGAAGACCGAAAGGAATGAGGATGGGAAGGTGTGATTGGTGGTGGGATCCTGTTGGACGTGAAGGAAATGTCACGATGTCACGGGGAGACCGTACGAACTCGTACAGCCAACATCCGTAGTCAGGACCGAACCCCGGTCTCCGGCGCTGCAAGCGCTGTAAGACAGTAGCTCTACCGCTGCGCCTTGTGGGTAAAAGGTGGGAGTAAAAGGACTCGTGCTTGTCCGTATTGAGGAAGAATGAGCGAGAGCAGAACTACGGGAGGTCCAGGAGCGGTTGGAGAGAGGCCCAGGAGCGGCTGGAGGTGGTTGGAGCAATGTCCGGGCGGTAGGTTTAAAAACCCAGCGCGGGGCTTGTTCACACAGAGGCCCAGGAGCGGTTGGAGCGGCGTGTGGGCGGGGCCCGGTTGGAGGCGGTTGGAGCGGCGTGTGGGCGGGTCCCAGGAGCGGTTGGAGGCGGTTGGAGCGGCGTGTGGGCGGGGCCCAGGAGCGGTTGGAGCGGCGTGTGGGCGGGGCCCAGGAGCGGTTGGAGCGGCGTGTGGGCGGGGCCCAGGAGCGGTTGGAGGCGGTTGGAGCGGCGTGTGGGCGGGGCCCAGGAGCGGTTGGAGGCGGTTGGAGCGGCGTGTGGGCGGGGCCCTGGAGCGGTTGGAGCGGCGTGTGGGCGGGGCCCAGGAGCGGTTGGAGCGGCGTGTGGGCGGGGCCCAGGAGCGGTTGGAGCGGCGTGTGGGCGGGGCCCAGGAGCGGTTGGAGCGGCGTGTGGGCGGGGCCCAGGAGCGGTTGGAGCGGCGTGTGGGCGGGGCCCAGGAGCGGTTGGAGCGGCGTGTGGGCGGGGCCCAGGAGCGGTTGGAGCGGCGTGTGGGCGGGGCCCAGGAGCGGTTGGAGCGGCGTGTGGGCGGGGCCCAGGAGCGGTTGGAGCGGCGTGTGGGCGGGGCCCAGGAGCGGTTGGAGCGGCGTGTGGGCGGGGCCCAGGAGCGGTTGGAGCGGCGTGTGGGCGGGGCCCAGGAGCGGTTGGAGCGGCGTGTGGGCGGGGCCCAGGAGCGGTTGGAGCGGCGTGTGGGCGGGGCCCAGGAGCGGTTGGAGGCGGTTGGAGATAAAAACGTTCCATCTCACTTTAAAATAAGTGGTCTGGAGGAAGCCGCTGATTGGTGGAAGCGGACTAGAGGAAGCAGCTGAATAGGCGTAACCCCGGGGTTGTATTTCTGCTTTTTGTTCGTACTTTTAGTTCAGGGTTCAGTGAGTTCAGGGTTCAGTGAGTTAAGGGTTCAGTGAGTTAAGGGTTCAGTGAGTTCAGGGTTCAGTGAGTTAAGGGTTCGGTGAGTTCAGGGTTCGGTGAGTTCAGGGTTCAGTGAGTTCAGGGTTCAGTGAGTTAAGGGTTCAGTGAGTTAAGGGTTCAGTGAGTTAAGGGTTCAGTGAGTTAAGGTTTCAGTGAGTTAAGGGTTCAGTGAGTTAAGGGTTCAGTGAGTTAAGGGTTCAGTCAGTTAAGGGTTCAGTGAGTTAAGGGTTCAGTGAGTTAAGGGTTCAGTGAGTTAAGGTTTCAGTGAGTTAAAGGTACAGTGCTTTTTAGTAAAGGTACAGTTTAAAGGATTAAGAGTGTGAGAGAGGGGTAAAAAAGGGATAATTGATTTAGACTAAGGACCCTGAGAAATAGCTGACCTGACCGTGCTCGGCTAGAGAAAAAAACCCGCAAGAACAAATGGTGACATTCCAAGGACAAGTGTTAGAAGATAATCAGACTACTAGGAGAAAGGGCAAGGTAACCAGAGAACTAGGGGAGAGGGCCAAATAGCCAGAGAACTGGGGGAAAGGGCATGAACTACTCTGTACTGCGCTTGCCTAATGAGATAAATGAATATTACAAAAACGCCCATCATGACAAGATGTCTCATTTAAATGCACATGCGATGTATGATGTGGGAGGCAACAGGGGCGGTGACGGTAGATTGTGCACCTCAGTGCTCCGATTGGAAGGAGCCCGAAGGGGAGGAATTAAAGGTGTGACATGGAATTAAAGGTGTGACAATTGTAAATTGAAGTGAATAAAAAGAAGGGATTTTCCCGACCTCGGTGTGTCTCGACAGGGGAGGCACCCAACTCTGCAGACTTGCAAATAAACTATACTTGTTTCTCTAGATTGTCTCGAGCATCGTGATTGTGAGCACTCACACTTGCATCTCACAAGAGGGATTTGATTTAATTTGGGGGTAAGACATGTCAGGTGAGATCGGCCCCGTGGAATGCTCATCCTGCAATATGTGGGAGATCAGGGATATTGTCGGTGTGCCTGATGACTACATGTGCAGGAAGTGTGTCCAGCTGCAGCTCCTGGCAAACCGCATTGAACGGTTGGAGCTGCGGTTGGACTCATTCTGGAGCATCCACGATGCTGAGAAGGTCGTGGATAGCACGTATAGTGAGTTGGCCACACCACAGGTAAAAGATAAGCGGACAGAAAGGAAACGGGTGGCCACTCGCCAGCGTAGCAGTAGGCAGATAGTGCAGGAGTCCCCTGCGGTCATCTCCCTCCTAAACAGATATGCCATTTTGGATACTGTTGGGGGAGATGGCTCATCAGGGGAAGGCAGCAGCAGCCAAGTTCATGGCACCGTGGGTGGCTCTGCGGCAAAAGAGGGGAGGAAAAAGAGTGGAAGGGCTTTAGTGATAGGGGATTCAATTGTAAGGGGAATAGATAGGCGTTTCTGCGGCCGCAAACGAGACTCCAGGATGGTATGTTGCCTCCCTGGTGCAAGGGTCAGGGATATCTCTGAGCGGCTGCAGAACATTCTGAAGGGGGAGGGTGAGCAGCCAGTTGTCGTGGTGCACATTGGCACCAACGATTTAGGTAAAAAACGGGATGAAGTCCTACAAGGTGAATTTAGAGAGCTAGGAGAAAAACTTAAAAGTAGGACCTCAATGGTAATAATCTCTGGATTACTACCAGTGCCACGTGCTAGTCAGAGTAGGAACAGGAGGATATTTCAGATGAATACGTGGCTTGAAAAATGGTGCAAGGGGGAGGGATTCACATTTTTAGGACATTGGAACCAGTTCTGGGAGAGGTGGGACCAGTACAAACAGGACGTTCTGCACCTGAGCTGGAATGGAACCAATGTCCTAGGGGGAGTGTTTGCTAGTGCTGTCGGGGAGGATTTAAACTAATGTGGCAGGGGGATGGGAGCAGGAGCAGAGAGACAGAGGGGTGTAAAATGAGGGTAGAAGCAACAGGTAGCAAGGTGAAAAGTAAAAGTGGCAGGCAGACAAATCCAGGGCAAAAATCAAAAAGGGCCACTTTTCAACATAATTGTATAAGGGGTAAGAGAGTTGTAAAAACAAGGCTGAAGGCTTTGTGTCTCAATGCAAGGAGTATACGTAATAAGGTGGATGAATTAAATGTGGAGATAGTTATTAATGATTATGATATCGTTGGGATTACGGAGACATGGCTCCAGGGTGACCAAGGCTGGGAGCTCAACATCCAGGGATATTCTATATTCAGGCGGGATAGACAGAAAGGAAAAGGAGGTGGGGTAGCGTTACTGGTTAGAGAGGAGATTAAAGCAGTGGAAAGGAAGGACATTAGCTTGGAGGAAGTGGAATCGATATGGGTAGAGCTACGAAACACTAAGGGGCAGAAAACGCTAGTGGGAGTTGTGTACAGGCCACCTAACAGCAGTAGTGAGGTTGGGGATGGCATCAAGCAGGAAATTAGAAATGCGTGCACTAAAGGTGCAGCAGTAATAATGTGTGACTTCAATCTACATATAGATTGGGTGAACCAAACTGGCAGGGGTGCTGAGGAAGAGGATTTCTTGGAATGTTTGAGAGATGGTTTTCTAAACCAACATGTCGAGGAACCAACGAGAGAACAGGCCATTCTAGACGGGGTATTGAGTAATGAGGAAGGGTTAGTTAGCAGTCTTGTTGTGCGAGGCCCCTTGGGAAAGAGTGATCATAATATGGTAGAGTTCTTCATTAGGATGGAGAGTGACAAAGTCGATACAGAAACAAGTGTTCTGAACATAAAGAAAGGTAACTTTGAGGGTATGAGGCGTGAATTGTCCAAGATAGACTGGCGATTGATGCTGAAAGGGTTGACGGTGGACATGCAATGGAAGGCATTTAAAGATCGCATGGATGAACTACAACAAGTGTTCATCCCAGTTTGGCAAAAGAACAAACCAGGAAAGGTAGTGCATCCGTGGCTAACAAGGGAAATCAAGGATAGTATTAAAACAAAAGATGAAGCATACAGATTAGCCAGAAAAAGTAGCATGCCAGAGGACTGGGAGAAATTCAGAGTCCAGCAGAGGAGGACAAAGGGCTTAATTAGGAAAGGGAAAATAGATTATGAGGGAAAACTGGCAAGGAACATAAAAACTGACTGCAAAAGCTTTTATAGATATGTTAAGAGAAAAAGATTAGTTAAGACAAATGTAGGTCCCTTGCAGTTGGAAACAGGTGAATTGATCATACGGAACAAAGAGATGGCAGACCAATTGAACAAATACTTTGGTTCTGGCTTCACTAAGGAAGACATAAACCGTCTGCTGGAAATAGCGGGGGACCGGGGGTCTAATGAGATGGAGGAACTGAGGGAAATCCAGGTTAGTCGGGAAGTGGTGTTAGGTAAATTAAATGGATTAAAGGCAGATAAATCCCCAGGGCCAGATAGGCTGCACCCCAGAGTGCTTAAGGAAGTAGCCTCAGAAATAGTGGATAATTTTTCAAAACTCTTTAGATTCTGGAGTAGTTCCTGAGGACTGGAGGGTAGCTAATGTAACCCCACTTTTTAAAAAGGGAGGGAGAGAGAAAACGGGGAATTATAGACCAGTTAGCCTAACATCGGTAGTGGGGAAAATGCTAGAGTCAGTTATTAAAGATGTGATAGCATCACATTTGGAAAGTGGTGAAATCATCGGACAAAGTCAGCATGGATTTACCAAAGGCAAATCATGTCTGACGAATCTTATAGAATTTTTTGAGGATGTAACTAGTAGAGTGGATAAGGGAGAACCAGTCGATGTGTTATATCTGGACTTTCAGAAGGCCTTCGACAAGGTCCCACATAGGAGATTGGTGTACAAACTTAAAGCACACGGTATTGAGGGTTCAGTGTTGAGGTGGATAGAAAATTGGTTGGCGGACAGGAAGCAAAGAGTAGGAATAAATGGGTCCTTTTCGGAATGGCAGGCAGTGACTAATGGGGTACCGCAAGGCTCAGAGCTGGGACCCCAGTTATTTACAGTGTATATTAATGATTTGGATGAGGGAATTGAATGCAACATCTCTAAGTTTGTGGATGACACGAAGCTGGGTGGCAGTGTTAGCTGCGAGGAGGATGCTAGGAGGCTGCAGAGTGACTTGGATAGATTAGGCGAGTGGGCAAATGCATGGCAGATGCAATATAATGTGGATAAATGTGAGGTTATCCACTTTGGCGGCAAGAACAGGAAAGCAGAGTATTACCTGAATGGTGACCGATTGGGAGAAGGGGAGATGCAACGTGACCTGGGTGTCATGGCGCACCAGTCATTGAAAGCAAGCATGCAGGTGCAGCAGGCAGTGAATAAAGCGAATGGTATGTTGGCATTCATAGCAAGAGGATTTGAGTTTAGGAGCAGGGAGGTTCTGCTGCAGTTGTACAGGGTCTTGGTGAGACCGCACCTGGAGTATTGTGTGCAGTTTTGGTCTCCTAACCTGAGGAAAGACGTTCTTGCCTTAGAGGGAGTACAGAGAAGGTTCACCAGATTGATCCCTAGGATGGTGGGACTTTCATATGAGGAAAGACTGGATAGACTGGGCTTGTACTTGCTGGAATTTAGAAGACTGAGGGGGGATCTTATAGAAACATATAAAATTCTTAAGGGGTTGGAGAGGCTAGATGCGGGAAGATTGTTCCCGATGTTGGGGGAGTCCAGAACCAGGGGTCACAGCTTAAGGTTAAGGGGGAAGTCTTTTAGGACCGAGATGAGAAAACATTTCTTCACACAGAGAGTGGTGAGTCTGTGGAATTCTCTGCCACAGAAGGTAGTTGAGGACAGTTCATTGGCTATATTTAAGGGGGAGTTAGATGTGGCCCTTTTTGCTAAAGGGATCAGGGGGCATGGAGAGAAGGCAGGTACAGGTTACTGAGCTGGATGATCAGCCATGATCATATTGAATGGCGGTGCAGGCTCGAAGGGCCGAATGGCCTACTCCTGCACCTATTTTCTATGTTTCTATGACACAGAGGAGAGGGTGAGGTGTCCATCTATGGCAGCAGGGAGGGGCCAGATCATAATCATATTCATAATCTCAATCATACTTTATTAGCCAAGTATGTTTTGCAACATACGAGGAAATTTATTTGCCATAAGTTATAGCAATAAAAAGCAACAAAACAAACAAAATACATTTTAACATGAACATCCACCAGAGTGACTGCTCCGCATTCCTCACTGTGATGGACGGCGAAAACAAAGTTCAATCTCTTCCCTTTGTTCTCCTGCGGTCAGGAGCCTCGTACCTTCCGTTGACAGGACTATCTTGCCTCCCCTAGCCGGCGGTCGGGCCCTCGGCATCGGGGCGATCAAACTCCCGCATCGTGGTGGGGGGGGGGGGGGGGAGAGAGATCTCGTAGCCGGACCCCGGGTCGGCGCTAGATGAACCTTTTGCGACTTTGGAGCTACCCGAGACTGTGAGCTCCTCGATGTTGAAATCCACAGGCCGCAGTTCGAGCGTCGATCCCAGGCTCCGATGGTAAGTCCGCGGCCCCGCGGTGGGGCTCAAAGTCAGTCTCCAGCAAGGCCTCCAGCTCCAAGATGTTTGGGCGCAGAGCGATCCGGAGATACAATCTGACAAACAATCGCATCTCCGGCAAGGTAAGAGATTGAAAAAAGGTTTTCCCCAACCCCCTCCCCCACCCCCCACATAAAACAATCCAGAGAACATTAACACAAACTTTTTAAAACACACTACAAATAACAAAAAATACGAAAAGTCAGACAGACCGTTGGCGAGGAGACTGTCTGAGGAAGGGTCTCGACCCGAAACGTCACTGAGATGCCGCCTGACCTGCTGAGTTACTCCAGCATTTTGTGAATAAATGGTCCCATAGCTAGCTCGCCTTGTATCCCATGTATCTTGAAATCCATACCAGTGGACCATATGGGTCCGTCTGATATGATTTCCCATCCATGCAGACAACCACTAATACACTTCCTTCATCAATCTCCTTTGTTATCACCTCAGAGATAAAACGCACACACTACCGAGACCATACGTTCATCGCATGGAGCTATGCTGACCATCTGTAATCGATCGCAGCCTTCCCAAATGTACACAAATCCCGTCCTCTCGAATCCTCTCCAATTGATTCCCCACAGTTGAAGCAAAGAGTAACTCGCCTGGAGTTACCCGACTGATCCACGCTGACCCTTTTTAAACATTGGAGCAACATGAGCTGTCCATCAGTCTTTTGTTTACTCGCCTGTCACTGCTGAAGATGAAAGTTCTCTCACAGGATCCCAGCAACTTCCTTCCCAATTTCCCAAAGTATTCTGGGATAGATCTCACAGAGCACTGGGGACATAACTACCTTGATATCGAGCCATCTACCAATTCTGCCATCTGAAATATGTTCCGTACTATCATTATTTTGAAGTTTATAAGGAGAGGGGTATTGGAATAATCTTTTCAGTCAAGCCATATCGCTCTCAAGAGCCCATCTTTAAAATAAAAAGCAGAGTTGATATAATAAAAATATACAAGTGGAACCTGATGTGTATCAATAATGGTTGGAAAAAATCACAATCAAGTCAAGAAAATATTTCCCAATATTACTAGAGTAACTGAGCTTACACAGCAAACTTTGGCCTCAGTGTTCAAGCCCAGTATTATTGCTGATGACAACATACAGGTTATTGCTGTGCAATAACCACCTCAACAATTGACAGTCAGACTAACATTAGGATAGTTCCCTTTGGATTTCCTCTCATGTCCAATTAACAGACACAAAGGTTCTAAGAAAACAGGTAAATCTTAAAAGAGCTACCTCCATAAGTTTGAATACTGTTTTGAATTAGAATAGGTCTGAATGTTGAGGGAAGGTACTTAATTGGAGTAAAGCAGATTACAATGTCATTAGGCAGGAGCTTGTGAGGGTAGACAATAGACAATAGACAATAGACAATAGGTGCAGGAGTAGGCCATTCAGCCCTTCGAGCCAGCACCGCCATTCAATGCGATCATGGCTGATCACTCTCAATCAGTACCCCGTTCCTGCCTTCTCCCCATACCCCCTCACTCCGCTATCCTTAAGAGCTCTATCCAGCTCTCTCTTGAAAGCATCCAACAAACTGGCCTCCACTGCCTTCTGAGGCAGAGAATTCCACACCTTCACCACTCTCTGACTGAAAAAGTTCATCCTCATCTCCGTTCTAAATGGCCTACCCCTTATTCTTAAACTGTGGCCCCTTGTTCTGGACTCCCCCAACATTGGGAACATGTTTCCTGCCTCTAATGTGTCCAATCCCCTAATTATCTTATATGTTTCAATAAGATCCCCCCTCATCCTTCTAAATTCCAGTGTATACAAGCCCAATCGCTCCAGCCTTTCAACATACGACAGTCCCGCCATTCCGGGAATTAACCTAGTGAACCTACGCTGCACGCCCTCCATAGCAAGAATATGCTTCCTCAAATTTGGAGACCAAAACTGCACACAATACTCCAGGTGCGGTCTCACCAGGGCCCGGTACATCTGTAGAAGGACCTCTTTGCTCCTATACTCAACTCCTCTTGTTATGAAGGGTAGATTGGGAGCAGTTGTTGATGTCGGCGGTTGATTTCCTGGTTGTTCCAGCCGTTGTTTGCAAATAAAGGCTTATAACTTCTCGAAGAATTCTCCGTGTCGCCTGTCTTAATTTCGAGGCTCAGGGAACCACAACAAATTTGGCGTAGTCGGCAGGATCGGAAAGAGGCACATTCGGTAAAAGACAACCAGCCATGGGCGCTTCCTAGCCCCACAGGGGGCTTCCCGGGACAACAGGATAAGGGTGGCCACCCGCAAAAAGGTAGGTGGTTTTCCGCTTTATTTGGATTAATAGCCTGTTGGAAACGGGAAGCCACTGGTGACACAGCAGCTTCAGCAGAGGGTCTCTCCGATCCAAAGAATCTGCCACTAAATTATTCCGAAAGGAGACCCGGAGGATTGCTCAAGAAGGCTGCGCAGTGGGGTAAGTGGAAAATAGTTAAGTTAAGAAAGTAGATTTTGTGTGATGTGAATAAGACCTCGTGGATACCGCCCTAAGAGGATAGGGGACTGAATAGACGAGGCATCCTGTGGATACCGCTCTGGCTAACTAGGGATCTGCACGGGCAAGATAAGATGTCCTGCCAATACCACTCTAGTTGGCTAGGGGTCTGTACGGGCAAGATCAGGTGATCTGTGGATACCGCCCTGTGAGTAGGGGTCTCTACGGGCAGAATAAGAATTGGAATAATTGGATAACATAAAAAATTGCAAAATATTAAAGGAATATAGTAGAACTGTAGAAGATAGAAATAGCGTAATAGGTAGGATAGTGACCATAGAGATGGAACGGAGTGAGAACAAGGACTGCATTTGAACTGACTGACCAAGTGCACTAAATAAGACGAGTACAATGAATAAGATAACTGCAGTTGAACTATTAAGTAAGAAATTCCCCGTATCCAAAGAGGATATTAAAAAGCACTCTGAAAAATGGGGAAAAAGGATGAACAAACGGGTTACGAAATGGCCCAAGGAAGGCACGTTTGATATAAATATGTGTGATGAAATGGAAGTGTTGATTAAGAACTATAAGCCTAAGGATAAATCAGAAACCCGAGTAACGAAAAAGGAAAAGGAACTGGACGTGCTTAAACTATTTAAAATAGAAGGAGAAAGGCTGAGGAAAGCATATCAAGAAAGGAATACCACCCCAAACAAGGGTGAAAAACCTGAAAGACAGCATGAAAGTCAGGAGTTTCAGGAGAAAAAATCAACTCTGTACCCCAGCCTAAGGGACCCTGGGTATCCCTCTCCCTATTCCAACCAGGACGGAATAAAGCAGTGTCCTTTGGTGAAGGGAATAGTGGAGATAGAGGGAGAAGTCACAGCTTGGAACGATGAGCAAGACATAAAGGAATATAGACAGAGAAGGGGGAAGCGAGAAAAGGAAAGGATGAAGCAAGAAGCACGGGAACTAGAAGCAGACATCAGAAGGCTGCAGGACCTCAAGGACCTCAGGGACAGAAAGATCTATGAGACCCGTCAGGCAGCACATGAGGAGTATGAGGGAGACAGCAATGCAGAATCACAGGCGAGTAATCAACAGGCATCAGAGAGAGGGCAAAACTGTGAGAATGAAGCAGAATTAGAAAGTGATGGGGAAAGAACAAGGGAGTGTAGAAGGGAAATAGAGGCATCCATGTAGCGCTTAGAGATAGAGATAAGGGAGTTGGGAAAAACTGTAGAGAGAGAAAGAAAGGAAACCCAGGTGTATGCCCAGGAAGGAATGAGGTGGGAAAGCATACATGTAGAACCACAACAAGAGATGGTGAACGAGACAGGAGCTGAGGGATGGAATGATGCCGTTACTTTTGAAAAAGGCAGGACAAACCCAGTATATCCCTTGGGCGACCCGAGACCTAGAGGGGCTGAAAAAGGCCTTGCCCAACATATATGACGGGGCAGGAAAATGGATAAAGGCCTTTGAGGAGGAAACTATGGGACGATTATTGGCTATTGGAGATGTGAAGGCACTACTGGTGAAAGTGATAGGAACCACGAAATTAGCAGAACTATTTGAAATGGCTGGGGTAAAAAACGCAAATGACCCGAAGATTGATGGCCAGCCATTTAACATCGTCAGATGGAGGGTATGGCAGGCCCTCAGAGACTGTTTCCCATTCAAGGTGGACCCAAAAACATTGAGGGGAGACCCGCTGGGGGACACGGAGAACCCAGCACCTTATCTGGAGGATCAACTGAAAAGGTGGAGACTTGAAACCGAACAAAAAATAGACGGTAATGAGTTAATGACCACTTTGTTTCGGACCTCTGTGGTGGACGCCATGCCCCCTCAGGTTAAGTTCAGACTGGAAGAGGTGGTGGGATTGACAACCATGCCCCACTCCCAGTTCAGGGACCATCTGGTTCATGCAGTCGACAAATATCGTAAGGATAGACAAAGACAGGTGGACCAGCAAGACGAGGTGCAGAGAAAATTGATGCAAAAAGAAACTAGAAGAACTGAAAAAGAAAGAACGTGAAAAAGGAAAGAAAATGCTGGCAGTAACAACAGACCCGGCTGAAACAGCAGAAATGAACAATGCACCGATACATAGTGAGTCCTATGACAGAGCCGGAGAATCCCATGGGGGCCGGAGAATCCCATGCCAATAATAAATGTCTTTGGGGAACGTTTCCTCAAATGCCCTATCAGGGACAAAATAAATCAGGAAATCAGCCCCGACAGGACTGGGGCTCCCAAGGGGGGACACAAGGAAGGGGACGAGGATGGCCAGTAAGTAGACGGGCAGTTGATAAAACATGTTGGGGATGTAATCAGGTAGGGCACCTGAGGAGGGACTGTCCACACCGTCCATGGCCCGGTCCACACCAACAGGGACCCACAGAGGGTGAGCAGTGTTTTAACCCAGGATCGGCCCCAACGGGCCCGACTGGAGGCCCAACTGGACTCATGAATCCCTGTGCAAGGTATTAGGGGTGCCCAGAGAACCCGGATGGGAAGGGACTTTACCCAATGATAACGCGACAGGCAGAAGAAGAACCCATGGTTCAGGTAAATTTGGGAGGACGGTTAACACCTATGATGATAGATACTGGAGCTACATATACTTGTGTGCAGCCGCAGTATGCCTCCCACCTTCCCATGTCAGGAAAAATTGTCAAAACTGTAGGGTTCTCGGGAAAAACACAGTTAACACGATGCACAACCCCCGTAAGTTTAAAAATGAGCAATAGAGAAATAGTATTACCGATATTGGTGTCTGAAGGAACCACCATTAATCTGCTAGGCAGAGATGCCTTGTTGAAACTGGAATTAAAGTTAGAATGTACCAAAAATGGCCTGAATGTGGAGAAATTGAATACCCAGCTGTTTATGGGGGAAGCTAGAAAAGCTAATGTATTTTGAGTAGGAAATATAGAAGATAAAATTTGGAAAACGTGGAACAGATGGAAAGAGGGAGTAATGACCATATTACCTGAAGCAACCCCACCCAAGACTGAGCTACATTGTGCGGTACGTTTTGACGAGACCCAGGACATAGAGCAAGAGAGGTTGTGGTGCCTGGGAGCATGCGGCCAGCAGCACCTAAGGGCAGAAGCCATAACAATTGGAAAACAAGGGGCAGCCTTGCAAATTAAATGGAACACCTTTCTTGACAAGTGGTATAGGGTGCCAGGAGCTGCACCTCATGTGACATTACTAGTAAATAAGGGACATCAGTCCAGGGACTTGGGGCTCATGATGAAGCAAGTAAACACTATGGATAACTGGAACAAAATTACACCGAAGGTATGGAAATCTGAGGACGATAATTATGTCAAGATAGAGGTGAGCATAGATATGATGGGAACAACAAAAGAGGTTGAAATTAGCCCCCAGCACCATCTCTTTTTAGTACAGAAGGGAGAAGGTCAGACAAAGGAAAACATGTTCAACAGGCTGCCACATGGCTTATGGTCACAACATGATACAGATGTCGGGAAAGTGAAATCCGCAAACCCGGTAGAAATAGAACTAAAACAAGGGGTGATTCCGCCAAGGAGACCACAATACCCCTTAAAGCCAGAAGCAGAAGAAGGCATAGCAATAACTATACAGGGTCTGTTGGAAGCGGGAGTACTTGTTAGAACAAAAAGTCCCTGTAACACCCCGCTATTACCAGTTTTAAAAGCAGACAAGTCAAGGTGGAGATTAGTGCATGATCTACGAGCAGTCAATGAGGTAGTGAGAGATTGGCCAGCAGTGGTTCCAAACCCACACACACTGCTGACTAACATATAGGCACCTGGTTATTGACTATGTGGACATGCTGAAAAAAGTAAGAGAGAAAAGGTATATGCTGGTAGTAATTGATAGATTTAGCAGATGGGTGGAGGCAGTACCGTCTAAGGATTTAAGTGCAGGAACTGTAGTCAAGTTTCTGACAAATGAGGTCATCCCACGATTCGGTATAACAACCGAAATCAGTTCCGACAATGGAGCGGCTTTTATTCAAAAAACAGTTAAGTTGGTGCTGCAAGCCCAGAGAGTGAAACAAAGATTTGGGTGTGTATACCACCCTCAATCTCAGGGTATGGTAGAAAGAGTTAATGGAACATTGAAGGCTAAATTAAACAAGATTTGCGCAACTACAAAGTTAAATTGGATTGATGCCCTGCCATTGGCATTAATGAGCTGTCGCATGCAAACTAATCGAATAACTCATTTAACACCACATGAGATACTCACTGGCAGACCCATGCCGATGCCCAAATGGAGAGGTCCTTACAAGGGACCAAGTTTGGAGCAATTAGAGGTAGAACTTAAACAATACATGCAACATTTAACTATGATACACAAGTCTATTTACACACAGGAAAAGCAAAAGAAGCCAGAGGCGGACCAGGGGGAAGGACCTATTAAACCCGGAGATCAGGTCTATGTGCGAGCCTTTCGACAAAGGTGGAATGAGCCGAGAAGGGAAGGACCGTTCACGGTAACTAAGGCCTCACCGACTGCTGTTCAGGTAGAGGGCCGGTCCACGTGGTACCATCTCAATCATTGTACAAGGACTGTCCCACGGGCACAACCTGTGAATGACCTCGAGGTAAACGGGCAAGAGAACGAAAATACAGGAGAAGAGGTAAGCAAGCGTGAGAACGAAAACGCAGGGGAAGGATCAAGCATTGACCAGATCATAAAGGAAGTCTTGGGGGACATTAGTGACTCTGAGGTTGTTGAAGATGAGGTTGTGGGCGTCTGTCCTCCTCGCGACAATGTGGACAGGGGTGACGGGGTGGGGGACAATAGTGCTTCTCCCGAATCAGACCGTGCCTCTCCCGAATCAGATCTGGGAGTCCTCGATTTCACAGCTTTGGACTGGGTGGAACCAGACTGGTCCTAATACTATCCTGCTAGAGTTAGGGGAACAGAGGCGGGTTCGAAGGAACGTTGAGGATAGGGATGGCGATGACTCACATAACTTAGTTGCATGGCGCACAGCGACCACTAATGATTGGTATAAGTGGGCACAGTATACGGCACACACTATGCAACAATCACAATGTATCGTATGCGCCAAAGCCAAGGAACAAATACTGGCTATACCAGACCCTCACAACTATATGCATTGTTCAAGATTAGATTCTTCAGAGGTTAAACAGAATGCAGGTTACGGACACCAATTCTTTGGCTGGCTAGAAAACATTCTAGGCAGATGGGGAGCGTGGTTGGTTAAAGTCGGGATGACTATCGGAATCACCCTACTTATAATTGCTATTGTATTGTGTTGTGTTTTTCCATGTATTAAATCTCTTCTAGTGAAAGCTACTGCGAATCAGCTGCCGTTGCTCCAGGATACGGGCAAATTTCATCTCCAAGAGCAACAGATCCCTCCGATAGAATACTATACTGATGAGCAATTTACTCTGGAGAATTACTAAGAACGTAGTTGTAAGGGAAGCTGGGTCTTTTTTCCTACCCTAGACATATGGGGGTAGGTTTTTGGCCGAGTGACCCAGGATATTAGCACGATGGAAGGAGAACACTGGCAAACTGCACATTATTTATAAAATCCTAAGTTGGGGGGCTAATGGTTGAGAGTGGATTTATGATTTGAGTTAACAACATATGCGTTTTTTGGTTTTCTTTTTCTGTGAGACCGTGTAGGTCTCAAAGGGGGGAATATGGGAGATAATACGATATTATTTTATGCATGATATTATTTGATATTATTTTATTCATTAGACATTGTTACGGTATTATTTTATACATTGTTGTTTACGGTTTGTAACTACTTAGGCATTAGGCGCCTCTCTGTAACTAATTAAGGCGCTCTAGACATTCCTTACCCTTGACACGTGTCTGTAACTGCTGCTCAGGAGGAGGAGAAACATTGATGAATGAACCAGGATAGAAGACAAGGGCGGCAGAATGGGAAGAGATACAGACATTCATCAATGAGTGTTGGGGTGATTACTTGAAAGTTTAATGGTGGCAGGGTGAAAGGTGACATGTGAAGAAATACAGACATTCATCAATGAGTGCGGTTTAATGGTGGCAGGGTAAACAGGGTGACTGCAAAGAGATGAATGACTGTAAAGAGGAGTATGAGGGCGAGATAAGGAAAAGAAGATAAGGCTGGAAGAATCCTATACAAATAGGCTGCCCGGTGTACTAAGTGGGCAGTCAGATGGTTGACATCCTGATTGTTCCAGCCGTTGTTTGCAAATAAAGGCTTTTAACTTCTTGAAGAATTCTCCGTGTCATCTGCTTCATTTTGAACACCGGTAACCACGACAGTAGCACCTACACCTCTGCTAGCCATTCTCATCTCAGAAGCGCATGGGTTAGACCACTGTGCAAGGGGGGGAGGTGTTAAGGAAGATAAAGAGAGATGGGTTTGGTCACCCTATCTTCAGGCTTCAGTAGATCACATTCTGTGACAGTGTGAGATATGTGCTCAAAACAATGTCAGAAAGGGAATAGTAACACCTATAGGTCAAGTCAAGTCAAGTCAAGTCAATTTTATTTGTATAGCACATTTAAAAACAACCCACATTGACCAAAGTGCTGTACATCTGATTAGGTTCCAATGGAAAAAAAATGAAACATACAGTAGCACGCAAACAGTTCACAGCGCCTCCTCAATGAGCCTCAAACGCTAGGGAGTAGAAATAGGTTTTGAGCCTGGACATAAAGGAGTCGATGGAGGGGGCAGTTCTGATGGGGAGAGGGATGCTGTTCCACAGTCTAGGAGCTGCAACCGCAAAAGCGCGGTCACCCCTGAGCTTAAGCCTAGACCGCGGGATAGTGAGTAGCCCCAAGTCGGCCGACCTGAGGGACCTGGAGTTAGAGAGGGGGGTTAGAAGATTTTTGATGTAGGGGGGGGGAGTGTCCATTTAGGGCTTTATACGTGAATAGGAGGAGCTTGAAGTTGATTCTGTACCGTACAGGGAGCCAGTGGAGAGAGGCCAGAATCGGGGTGATGTGGTCCCTTTTACGGGTACCCGTCAGGTGTCTCGCTGCGGCGTTTTGGATCAGTTGCAGGCGGGACAGGGAAGATTGGGTGATCCCAGTGTATAGGGAGTTGCAGTAGTCTAGGCGGGAGGAAATGAAAGCGTGAATGATTTTTTCTGTGTCGTCGAATTGGAGGAAAGGTTTGATTTTAGCTATGGTTCGAAGTTGGAAGAAGCTGGCTTTTACCACAGCGTTGACTTGCTTATCAAATTTTAATGCAGAGTCAAATATCATGCCGAGGTTTTTGACATGCGGTTTGACTAGGCAGGATAGACTTCCAAGACTGCCTGTTATCAATTTGATGGAGTCGGGGGGGACTCAGACTTGCTCTAATTTAATTGGAGGAAGTTCTGTGCCATCCAACATTTTATGTCCTCAAGGCAGTGTGAGAGGCTATTTAAATTTGACTGGTTGTAGGGTTTCAGGGGGAGGTAAAGCTGAGTGTCATCGGCATAGCAGTGGAAAGAAATGCCGTGCCTTTGAATGATTTGGCCAAGGGGGAGCATGTATAGAGAGAAGAGAATGGGGCCTAGGATGGAGCCTTGTGGAACTCCGCAGGAGAGGCTAGCTGGAGCAGAGGAATAACTGCCTATGTTGATGGCGAAACTCCTATCTTTGAGGTACGAAGCGAACCAGCTCAGGGCAGTGCCATCAATGCCAACCGCAAAAGGAGCCAGAGGCAGACCAGGGAGAAGGACCTATTAAACCCAGAGATCAGGTCTATGTGCGAGCCTTTCGACGAAGGTGGAATGAGCCTAGAATGGAAGGACCGTTCACGGTAACTAAAGCCTCACCGACTGCTGTCCAGGTAGAAGGCCAGTCTACATGGTACCATCTCAATCATTGTACAAGGACTGTCCCACAGGCACAACCTGTGAATAACCTCGAGGTAAGCGGGCAAGAGAACGAAAATGCAGGAGAAGAGGTAAGCGAACGTGAGAACAAAAACGCAGGGGACGGATCAAGCATTGACCAGATCATAAAGGAAGTCTTGGGAAACATTAGTGACTCTGAGATTGTTGGAGATGAGGTTGTGGGCGCCTGTCCTCCTCGCGACAATATGGGCGGAGGCGACATGGGGGAGGCCAATATTGCCTCTTCCAGCTCAGACCTGGAAGTCCTCGACTTTGCAGATTTGGACTTGGCAGAACCAGACTGGCCCTAACGTTGCCCTGCTAGGGGCAGGGGAGCAGGTGCGGAATCGAAAGGACATTAGGAATAGGTATGGCTATGACTCGGTTACGTGGCTCACGGCGGCCACTAATGATTGGTATAAGTGGGCACAATACACGGCACAAACTATGAAGCTATCACAATGCATCATATGCACCAAAGCCAGTGAACAATTACTGGCTATACCAGATCCTCATAACTATACGCATTGTACAGAAATTTTGCAAAGCATACAACAATGGTCAGTTATGTATTACTGCCCAATACAGTGTCTAAATGCAGCAGGATCAACACAAGTGACACTCCCAGCAGAGCACTGTGCATTATGGAATTTCACACAGGTAAGAAAACCCTACCCCAAGCCACCACAAGGGATTAAGATCAAAAGTACGGAGCAATATGAGTGCTATCATGCAACAAATGGCATGCATCCAGTAGGGACATTCCCAGGTAAATGTATCAGGATCTGGAGATGCAATCAGCAAGATCCACGTCAGTCAGCCCGAGACTGGCCACAGAAGGTTGGTGTCACTTTACTGCCAAATTGTAGTAGCTATAGCGGACAGATTTTGGATGTGCGGAGGCAGCCCCAGAAATACACTTCCGCTTGACCGAAACGTCACCCATTTCTTCTCTCCCGAGATGCTGCCCGACCTGCTGAGTTACTCCAGCATTTTGTGAATAAATCGATTTGTACCAGCATCTGCAGTTATTTTCTTATATTCCGCTTAACTGGATTAGGGTATGTGCTGGGGTAATGTTAGCCCAATCAGTCCTCATGATCAGCCCACAGGAGGCGTTCGTGAGTACTCGAACGAAGAGATCGTTTGACCAAATGCCCGAGGGAGTCTACCAGGATGCGATAGGGCATCCCAGAGGAATCCCAAATCAATTTAAAGCTAGAAATGAGATAACTGCTAGGTTGGAATCGATACTGTTTTGGATCACACCTGCAAAAAACACAGAATGGATCAACTACATTTATTACAACCAGCAAAGATTTATTAATTATACCGAGGATGCGCTATCGTCTTTAGGGGAACAGCTTGATGCCACCAGCAAAATGGCCTGGTAAAACAGGCTTGGATTGGTTATTGGCTGAAAAAAGGGGTGTCTGTATCCTTTTTGGGGAACACTGTTGTACTTTTATACCCAACAATACCAGCCCGGAAGGGCTTTTTACTTAGGCAATGGAAAAATTGAAAAATCTAAGGAAAGAAGTTAAACAAAATGCAGGTTTTGGGCATCAACTCTTTAGCTGGCTGGAAAACATGCTAGGCGGCTGGGGAGCGTGGTTGGCTAAAATCGGAATAACTATCGGAATCGCCCTATTTGTAATTACTGTTGTACTGTGTTGTGTTTTTCCATGTATCAAATCTCTCCTCGTAAAAGCCACTGCGAAGCAGCTGCCGGTGTTCCAGGATAAGAGCGAATCTACCCTCCAAGAGAAGCTGACCCCGCCGATAGAATACGATAATGACGAGCAAATTGCAGTGGAGGATTACTAAGGATGTAGTTTGTAAGGTCTTTTTTCCTACCCCAGGCAAATGGGGGTGGGTTTTTGGCCTAGTAACCCAGGATATGTTAGAGAAAGAACACTGACAAGCTGCACACTAGATATCTAATTACCCTACGTTGGGGGCTAATGATTGTGATTGGATTTATGACTTAAGTCAATGACATGTGCTGCTGTTAACATAACATATATAACAACTACAGCATGGAAACAGGCCTGTCCGGCCCTACCAGTCCACGCCGACCATTCTCCCTGACCTAGTCTCATCTACCTGCACTCAGACCATAACCCTCCAATCCCCTCCTATCCATATACCTATCCAATTTACTCTTAAATAATAAAATCGAGCCAGCCTCCACCACTTCCACCGGAAGCCCATTCCATACAGCCACAACCCTCTGAGTAAAGAAGTTCCCCCTCATGTTACCCCTAAACCTTTGTCCCTCAATTCTGAAGCTATGTCCCCTTGTTGGAATCTTCCCCACTCTCAAAGGGAAAAGCCTACCCACGTCAACTCTGTCCGTCCCTCTCAAAATTTTAAAAACCTCTATCAAGTCCCCCCTCAACCTTCTACGCTCCAAAGAATAAAGACCCAACCTGTTCAACCTCTCTCTGTAGCCTAAGTGCTGAAACCCAGGCAACATTCTAGTAAATCTCCTCTGTACCCTCTCCATTTTGTCGACATCCTTCCTATAATTTGGCGACCAGAACTGCACACCATACTCCAGACCTGGCCTCACCAATGCCCTGTACAATTTCAACATTACATCCCAACTTCTATACTCGATGCTCTGATTTATAAAGGCAAGCATACCAAACGCCTTCTTCACCACCCTATCCACATGAGATTCCACCTTCAGGGAACAATGCACAGTTATTCCCAGATCCCTCTGTTCCACTGCATTCCTCAATTCCCTACCATTTACCCTGTACGTCCTATTTTGATTTGTCCTACCAAAATGCAGCACCTCACACTTATCAGCATTAAACTCCAGTTTTCTTTTTCTGTGAGACCACCTAGGTCTCAAAGGGGGGATATATGGGAGTTGCTATTTTGTATATTAGCCATTTAATTATGTTATTTAAGTACGAACACATTAGGAAGCCGTTTACCGGTTACATTGTAACTGCTTAGGCATTCTGTATATTTATCTTAGCATTCTTTATACTCTTGTAACTGCTTCGGCACTCTTTACATTGTAACTGGTTAGGCATTAACTACTTAGGCATTCTTTATACTTTGATGTGTACCAAACATTATCTCTTTTTGTACTTAGGCGTTCTTTATATTTATCTCAGCACTCTTTATACTTTGATGTATACCAAACATTATTTCTTTGCCTTTTGCAACTGACTGTATCCATGTCACATTTAATAATAATAATAATAATAATGCATTATATTTATATAGCGCTTTTCATATACTCAAAGACGCTTTACAGAGATTTAGAGAACATAGGGAAATGAATAAATAGATAAATAAGTAAATAAATAAACGAACAGAGAAAGGAGACAGAAGGTGAGGTGACCTTCAGTGATTGAAGGCAGTACTGAACAGGTGAGACTTCAGCGATGTTTTGAATGTGGTGAGTGTGGAGGAGTCTCTAACGGTTTGGGGTAGTGAGTTCCATAGGGTGGGAGCAGCGATGGAGAAAGCCCTGTCCCCCCAGGATCTGAGTTTGGTCCGGATGTGGGGGGATAGGAGATTTGCAGCAGCAGAGCGGAGGGTGCAGGTGGGAGTGTGCCTGTGGAGGAGGTTGGTCAGGTAGGATGGGGCCAGGTTATGGAGGGCTTTGTAGGTTATGAGGAGGATTTTGTACCGGATTCTCTGGGGGATGGGGAGCCAGTGGAGTTTATAAAGGACGGGGGTGATATGGTCACGGATCGAGGTGTGTGTGAGTAGACGGGCAGCGGAGTTTTGAATGTATTGAAGTTTATTGATGATTTTTGAGGGTGCGCCATAGAGGAGGCTGTTGCAGTAGTCCAGACGGGAGGTGATGAAGGCGTGGATGAGGGTTTCTGCAGCTGTGGAGGAGAGGGATGGACGGAGACGGGCAATGTTTTTGAGGTGGAAGAAGGCTGTCTTTGTGATGTGTTTGATGTGTTTGTCGAAGGAGAGGGTTTGATCAAGGATGATTCCAAGATTCCGGATGTGAGGGGAGGTGGATACTGGGAGACCATCAATGTTGAGGATGAAGTTTTGGGTGGATTTGGTGAGCATTTTTGGACCAATGATGATGATTTCAGATTTGTTGCAATTGCAATTGCAATGATGATGATATGATGATGATATGATATGATGATGATATGATAATCCCCTTTGCTATACTGTAATATTGACACTTCCGATTTTCCCTTCTGCCTTTCCATTTGCAGAGTAAAACTTATCATGTTGTGATCACTGCCTCCTAATGGCTCTTTTACCTCTAGTCCCCTTATCAGATCAGGATCATTACACAACACTAAATCCAGAATTGCCTTCTCCCTGGTAGGCTCCAGTACAAGCTGTTCTAAGAATCCATCTCGAAGGCACTACAAACTCTCTTTCCTGGGGTCCATTTCTAACCTGATTTTCCCAGTCTACCTGCATGTTGAAATCTCCCATAACCACCGTAGCATTACATTTTTGACACGCCAATTTTATCTCCTGATTCAACTTGCAACCTATGTCGAGGCTACTGTTTGGGGGCCTATAGATAACTCCCATTAGGGTCTTTTTACCCTTACAATTTCTCATTTCTATCCATACTGATATGGATCTGGATCTGGATATGGATCTCGCATCTGTTCATTCTTTTCAGACCAACTCCATCTATTTGAGACCACAGCATCTACTGCAGGTCGACACAACCTATATCAGCTTAATCTGCTTGATTATTACAATAGGGTTTGAAGCCAAAAATAGGGTTCAAAGGCCGCTGCGGCAGATGCCTCCCGGAGGGCCACTGAGAAGCCGAGGCCAGAGCCTCGAGGTCTGGGACCTCGCGGGCCGGAGGTGGAGCCTCGCAAGTCAACGAAGCCAGCGGCCTACGGCCTTTGGGTCTGCGGAGCCCGCGGCTGGGGCCTGGGTTGGCGCTACGGAAAGGACCTAGTGGCGATAGTGGAGAGGGCGGTGCAGCGGTCGATGATGGTGCTGACCGACGGACAGACGAAGACGGACCACGTGGATGTGAGGACGCCGCAGCTGGGGGAGGAACAAAGGAGGACCCGGCGTGGGGGGGGGGCACCGTGAGGGAGGGGGCAAACAATGGACAATGGAGGACCCGGCGTGGGGGGGGGGGGGCACCGTGAGGGGGAGGGGGCAAACAATGGACAATGGAGGACCCAGTGTGGACGGGGGGGGGGGGCATCGTGAGGGGGAGGGGGCAAACAATGGACAATGGAGGACCCGGTGTGGACGGGGGGGGGGGGCACCGTGAGGGGGAGGGGGAGAACAAAGGGGGACCTGGCGTGGGAGTACTTCGTAACTTTGTAGACGCCCTTTATCTGCATACCTTGGGTATGCAAGCAAAGAATATTACTGTGACTTGTCACATGTGACAATAAAGTATGAATTCATAAAATAATAATAATAATAAGCCTTTATTGTCATAAGCCTTTATTGTCAGTACATTCAAAACTCTGCTGCCCGTCTACTCACCCACTCCCCGATCCGTGACCATATCACCCCCGTCCTTTACAAACTCCACTGACTCCCCATCCCCCAGAGAATCCAGTACAAAATCCTTCTCATGACCTACAAAGCCCTCCATAACCTGGCCCCATCCTACCTGACTGACCTCCTCCACAGGCACACTCCCACCTGCACCCTCCGCTCTGCTGCTGCCAATCTCCTGTCCCCCCCCATCCGGACCAAACTCAGATCCTGGGGGGACAGGGCTTTCTCCATCGCTGCTCCCACCCTCTGGAACTCACTACCCCAAACCGTCAGAGACTCCTCCACACTCACCACATTCAAAACATCACTGAAGTCTCACCTGTTCAGCACTGCCTTCAACCACTGAAGGTCACCTCACCTTCTGTCTCCTTTTTCTGTTCGTTTACTTATTTATCTATTTATTCACTTCTCTATGTTCTAGAAATCCCTGTAAAGCGTCTTTGAGTGTTTGAAAAGCGCTACATAAATGTAATGCATTATTATTATTATTATTATTGTACGAACAGTACAATGAAATTAGAAGTGCTACATCTGAAACAGTGCGACAGTACAAATCTTTCAAAGACAATCGCACAAACATAGGAACCAACACAACAAATACCAATATCAATAAAAACCAATAAAAACTAATAAATAATAAATGTTTTACACCTAAGATGCTGAAAATATATATTTTAAAGTGCGGCGAAAGTGCGAGTCACATCAAATTAAGTATGTCAATTCGCTGTTCTTATGGCCCAGGGAAAGAAACCGTTTTTAAGTTGGTTTGTTCTGGCCCTTAGGCTCCTGTAGCACCTCCCAGAGGGCAGGAGAGCAAACAGTTCATATCCTGGGCGTGTGCTGTCATTAATTATATTTCTGGCCCAGTTTAGACATTGCGAGCTGGAGATGTCCTTCAAAGAAGGTAGTGGACAACCGATAATTTTCTCTGCTGTCTTAATAACCTTCATATCAATGAAAAGCAAGTGGAGGATTGAATATGTTTACTCTTACAGAAGAACCCTTTTATATCACCATGTCATATCAGATCATTTCAAATGTATAGTCACACCCTATGGAAAAAAGTCCTTGTATGCAAACAGGCTCGACTTGCCCATGCCGACCGCCCCATCTGAACTAGTCACACCTTCCCACATTTAGCCCATATTCCTCTAAATGTTTCCTATCCATGTACCTGTCCAAATATCTTTTAAATGTTGCTCCAGCACTTCCTCTGACAGCACTTCTTTACTTCTTTACTTTCAACTTCTTTACATCGGCGAAACCAAACGCAGGCTCGGCGGTCGCTTCGCCCAACACCTTCGCTCACCTTAACCAACCTGATCTACTTCACCTTAACCTACTTCACCTGGTGACAACTTGGCGACAACCTGGCGACAACTTGGCGACAACCTACTTCACCTGGCGACAATCTACTTCACCTGGCGACAATCTACTTCACCTGGCGACAACCTGGCGACAACTTGGCGACAACCTGGCGACAACCTGGCGACAATCTACTTCACCTGGCGACAATCTACTTCACCTGGCGACAATCTACTTCACCTGGCGACAACCTACTTCACCTGGCGACAACCTGGCGACAATCTACGACAGTGCCCACATCAGGAGTCGTCAAGCTACGCTCATTGGCGTCAAACCTACAGTCGCCAAAAAATGTCAAGCCTTCACAAAATCCAGCGGCCACCAGAAAAACGCTATGACTCTTTGGAGACTACTCACGACCATGCCCGCGACACCCCGGCGATCGTGTGGCGACAGCCTAGAGGCCTGTAGTCGCCTAAAAAAAACACCAAACTGGGACAGGGGCTTCAGCCTCCACATCTGTTGTGTAATTTTATTTATTCGTGTCATCACACAAATGTTTGCCAATAGCGAGCACATTTTAGTGCCACGTCATTGGCCTCTGCAAGATCCTTCACAGTGCATGTGTCATGCAGCATGTCACAGCTCAGGAGATGTTCCATGGTCTGGAGGCCCCGTCCGCATTCGCAGTCTGCTGCATCTTCAGTATATCCCCACTTCAGCATGTTCAATTAGTTCCTCCCCATGCCTGTCTGCAGTGTGTTGAGACTGCACCAGGTTATCCACGGTTGGTCGGAACCTGGTGGGAGTTTCTCAGAGGGATCGATTGCCATGTGAATGTCTTCCAGAGATTTCTTCCCAGACTTTGAGCCTTCTGGACGATGCATTACAGTCCAGGGGATGGACAGATGAGAGGAAACTTCTGCGTGATTTCAAACGCTGAGGTAGCAAAGGGTGGTCATGTTGGGGGCGTCTTTCATCCTCTGATTGTCTGAGGCATTCGTTTTGACTGGCTGCAGCTCTTCTGATTCCAGGAGGTGCAATGCCAGAGAGTAGGTAGATGCTGTCACTCTTGGTAGGTTTCATGCATTCATTGATGCAGTGACAGCTTGTGTTTAGCACAGGATCAATCTTCCTTGCATGAGCTGAGCGCTCCCATACTGCGCACGCATACTCGGCAGTGGAGAAACAGAGAGCCAGAGGTGTTGATGGAATGATTTTACAATTTGCTCCTCATTTTGAGGTACTCAACTTGCTAAGAAGAGCATTTCTGGAACTGACTTTTCCTTTAAGCTTTGTGATATGTGCTTTGTCGGTCAGAGATCGATCAAGAGTCACACTGAGATAGACTGGATTGTCACAGTGCTCCAATCTGACTCCATTCCATATGATCTTCAACCTTCGATTTGCAAACTTGTTCTTCAAGTGGAATAGGCAAGCAGAACTGTTTGCAATGGTCCAAATGTGCTCTAATCAAAGTCTGATGAAGCTGTATCATGATTACCTGACTCTTACATTCACTATTGGCCTAATTTCCTCCAGTACTTTATGAGTTTGTCTGGCACTTACGTTGACTATATTCTGAACATTCTCAATTTTATTGTAATTCCCAGAGATTCATTCCTCATAATCTCAGTGTTCTAGAAATTCAGGTCTATTCTAAAATTGAAAAAAAGCAGTTGTTTAAAAAGGTAGAAGATATAAATTGAAAAGTAAAAACAAGCAAAAGGTAAAGGAACCTCATAAGGAGTTTGTTCCATTTGACTTAACTCCCGAAAACCCTCTTTCGTTTCTAATTATATCTGCTACATAAATGAAGCATGACGATTGCCAATGATTATAATAAATTACTAGACCAAGTGGACCCGTTGGGCCCAAACCACCCCTGAGGTGCAGCACCCTCCCCACTCCCCCCTCCCCTCTCACTGCCCCCCCATTCTCCCTCCCCCCTCAAGATTCAAGATTCAAGATAGCTTTATTTGTCATCCAATATTGGACGAAATTCAGTCACCCACAGTCCAACAATAAAAGCATTAAATAGGCATTAAAATTACCCAACCCCCAAAACACACAAAAAAAGAAACATCCATCAAAGAAACATCCATCACAGTGAGTCTCCTCCAGTCCTCTCCTCACTGTGATGGAAGGCCACAATGTCTTTCCCTTCTCCTGCCGTCTTCTCCCGCGGCCAGGTTGTTGTGGTTGGAGGCCGCGCCGGACGGTCCGCAGCGGGCCGAGCCTAAGGCAAGTCGCAGCCACTCCCGCAGCCTCTGAAGACGGCCGGCTCCGCCAATGACAAGTCCGATCCGGGGCGGGCGAACACGCTGCTGCTGCCGCTGTTGCTGCACGTCGGGGCGGTCGTAGCTCCCGCCCAGCAGAGAAAAATCCCGCGGCCTATTTTAGGCCACTCCGGACGGTGAAAAAACAACAAAAACACAAAGACAAATGGACCGCAGGTAAGGGGCGGGCGAACACGCTGCCGCTGCCGGAGCTCCCGATGTCGGCATCCATGCGGCCCGAGCCTAAGGCGAGTCGCAGCCGCTCCCGCAGCCTCCGAGGACGGCCGGCTCCGGTGATGGTAAGTCCGATCTGCGGGCTCAGCGAACCAGAGCCCTGGAGGCCGCCAGCTCCAGGAGTTGGGCCGATGGTAGGCCGCAGCAGGAACGGAGACAACACCCAGAAAACAAAGGTCGGGTCTCCGTTCGGAAGGGACACATATTTACAATTTTACAGTTCCCCCCCACACCCACACATACACACATAGTACACAAACACAAAAACACGACATCACAACTACAATTAAGATAAAAAAACAACAAAAACACAAAGACAAATGGACCGCAGGTAAGCCGCAGCTGCTATGGCAGCCTCGTCCCCCCTTCCCCACCTCCCTCCCTCTGAACTCCCTACCCCACCCCACTCCCTACCCCTCTCCCCCTCACCCCATCTCCTTCCTCCCACCCCCAACCCCCACCTCACCCTCCCCTCCACTCCCCTTGCCCCCTCCCTCTCACCCCTCTCCCCTCTCCATTCCCTCTCTCACTCCCCCTCCCCCTATGGTTGCCTCTCCTGCATTGGTGCAGCACCCTCCCTTCCCCCACTCCCTCCCCTCCCCTCCACCCCTCCCTCCCTTCCTCCTCCCTCCCCCCTCCCTCTCCCCTCCCCCTAGTCACCAGCAGTCAATATCAAAACATAGAGCATAAATTGTACATAAATTTAAATTGAAAATTCATGTATCGGCTGCGTGTCCAACTTTTCAATGAGTTGCAAATGCACAAAACTGTCCACCAGAAGTGTGAGGTTAAAAGGGAGAACAAGTACTATTCTAAAATTTGTCCAAAGTGAATTTTAAACAGATACATTAAATCAGTGAAGCACAGGAGGGAGAAGGCATGTTCTGTCTGTTAGCTCTATGCAGTAATATTCTCTTGCTCACAAAGTACATCCCCCTGGAAGCTCTGCCATTGAAGAGATATCAGTGTGAAATGTGGAGCTTGAATATCACAAAGGTGGGAAGCCTATGCACTGGGGAGGGAAGGTCTTGAAGGTCATGCTTTTGAAGGTCTTGCACTTGATGGGATTTGGAATGTAGGCGGTGTGGGCTGATCATGTATTCTAGGCTCTGGCCATAGCACCAATGGTCAGTGATGTAAATAGTTGGAGTATCCCAAGAATGCATTTGGTTTGGGACCCATGGTTTATCTGTGGGGAAGGAGTGAGGTGGGAATTAAGGTGTAAAATAAAATTCCTACCTGTTGGAACATTCATGTGCTGAACAGCACAGTGATAGGATAATGATTAGGCTACTCCCCTGTATATAACATAGGATGGACCATGACTTATCTTGGCCAGGGTTGCTCCTGAATGTGACCTGCACATGAAGTCTGCTCAAGTAACTACCAGACATACACCGAACAGCCCAAACATTATGACCACTGACAGGCAAGTGAACAACATTGATTATCTTGTTACAATGGCACCTGTCAAGGGGTGGGATATATTAGGCAGCAAGTGAACAGTCAGTTCTTGAAGTTGATGTGTTGGATGCAGGAGAAATGGGCAGGAGTAAAGACCTGAGCAACTTTGACAAGGGCCAAATTGTTATGGCCAGATGACTGGGTCAGAGCATCTCTGGAACGGCAAGGCTTGTGGGGTGCTCCCGGTCAGCAGTGGTGAGTACCGACCGACAGTGGTCCAAGGAGGGACAAACCACAAACCGGCAACAGGGTGTTGGGCGCCCAAGGCTCATCGATGCGCGAGGGCAACGAAGGCTATCCCGTCTGGTCCGATCCAACAGAAGGTCGACTGTGGCACAAGTCACAGATAATTTTAATGGTGGTCATGGAAGGAATGTGTCACAATACACAGTGCATCACACCCTGCTGCGTATGGGGCTGCACACGGAGGGCCAACAGCGTATTAGGCAGGCGGTCATTATGTTTTGGCTCATCAGGTCATAATGTTTTGGCTGATCGGTGTATATTGCACATCATTTTGGTGTCACATTCAATCCTAGGCGTCTCATTTAGCAATCGTGTTATTGACTATTTTGTAATGGACACAAATGTGCGGTGATATATTTTGGGAGCATGAATGAAGCTAGGAGATACACCATAAATGGCAGGGTCTTAGATGTTGTTGAGACACAAAAGGACCTTGGAGTGCAAATCCAGAGATTCTTAAAGGTGGCAACGCAGGTAATAACATTGTTAATAGACACAAAATGCTGGAGTAACTCAGCGGAACAGGCAGCATCTCTGGATAGAAGGAATGGGTGACTTTTTGGGTCGAGACTCTTCTTTAGAGTCTGAAGGATCTCGACTCCAGCATTTACTCCAGCATTTTGTGTCTATCTTTGGTGTAAACCAGCATCTGTAGTTCCATCCTACACATAATAACATTGTTACACGGGCATGTAGGATACTGGTCTTCATTTAGTTGGGACATTAAATACAGAAGTAGAAAGGTTATGCTCGTACTGTATAAAACTTTGGTCGTACAAAGTGCAGTTAGGTTGAGTAAGGATGTCATAGCACGATCCCTCTCTCCGTCATTGCTGTTAAGGGTCATGCGTACTTTCCCCTTCAATTTGCCCTCTCTAAATGCAACATCTAGTACTTATCTGCCATTTCTCTGCCCATATCTATAACCAATCTATATTCTGCTATATGTATTGACAGCCTTCTTCAATGTCCTCACAACTCCTCCAAATTTCATTTGCAAACCTACCAACCAACCCATGCACATTTTCTTCCAAGTAATTTATATCTATCACAAACAATCAAGTCTAATATTGTGCCTTCTCTCGTTCTAGTGACATACAGTATTTAAAAGCTCTCCTGGACACACCTTAAACTTCTACATGCTCTGAGCCTTCAATGCAAAAGCAGTCCCAATTATGGATTATACATAAGCTGAATATGGCGTTGAACAGAATAAAGGATCCTGAGGTTTAGGATGAAGATAGACACAAAATGTTGGTGTAACTCAGCGGGTCAGGCAGCATCTCTGGAGGAAAGAAATCGGTGACGAGTTGGTTCGAGATCCTTCTTCTTGTTTAGATTAACAGGATCATCTTGGAATGCCTGCACAGAGATCATTGGTAAAAGCTTTAAAGGTGACTGTGATTCTGAACTTCTACACACCCTTTTTTCCCTTTTCGGGCTGTTGTTACAGGTTTAAACAACATCTCTCAGCCTGCAGTGCCCACCAAAACCAAAGCTACTGGAACTTCCAGGCATGAGCTGATGGATTGAACACAAGTGTTTCAGGTATTGAAGGCTTCCTGTAGTGATAATGTTATTGCCTGTGGGACATTGTTCTGTCTCTGCCTCATGTGAACTCTGCATGTACCTGAAATGAGTGTTCAGCTCGTGTGGGGGCCATTGATTGCTTATTATAAATGCCAGCTATGCACACTGCCAACGATCCCAAAGTATTCACACTGCAGCAGCCCTCTGTACTAGCTGCATACTTTAACCTCTATGGCGATCAAAGAATCAACAGGACAAAGAGCATTATACATTCATCATATGACCTTTGCATCCGAACCAAAAGCCATGATTACATGAACAGCAAGCATATGATGACATTTGTACTCCCACAAAAAGCCTGAGGTTTAGACTACTGGCGATGAGAATACTGCCTGTGTGTCTTCAAAGGAATCCTTTCACAGCTGGCTGGGCGGCTCTCACCATTTGCTGCAGGATGCAGCCAGTGTGAGGGGTGGAACAGCAGAGACAGCACTGGTAAAGCACGAAATGTGTAAGAAGGAACTACAGATGCTGGTTTAAACTGAAGATAGACTCAAAAAACTGGAGTAACTCAGTGGGACAGGCAGCATCCCTGGAGAGAAGGAATGGTGACGTTTCGGGTCAAGACCCTTCTTCAGACTGATGTCAGGGGAGAGGGAGATACATAGAAAGGAATTGTGAGGTGCGAAAACAGGACAAAGGGAATGGAGATTAAGGAAAATGGAGCATAGATCATTGTTAGCTGGCAGAAGGTAACAACAAAGCAAACAGAGATAAAAGCTGCCCAAGCAAAATATCAGGTGCTGTTCCTCCAATTTGCACTGGACCTCACTCTGACAATGGAGGTGGCCCAGGACAGGAAGGTCAGTGTGGGAGTGGGAGGGAAAGTTAAAGTGTTTGGTAAAGCACGTCAAGCACGGGGAGAAGGCAGAGGGAGAAGAGGAGGTGCAAGTGAAAGAAAATGATGAGAAACCAGAACTTAAACAGACCTTTCCTGCGGGACTCCACATGAAGAAATAATCCCAGAGTGATACCAAGAGTCAAGAGCTCTATTATCTATTATCATACATTGTCATGTACACCGAGCAATGAAATTCTTACTTGCAGGCCTGCAAATACAATATACATAGACAATATATACCAAAGATAATAGAGCTGAGCAAGATAGACCACTCGACCCTAAAAATCGTAGTATGTCAAGGCGCCATTTTAGTAGGCAGAAACTTGCAGAGACATTAAACAATTAAAAAAAAAAAAAATCTGTGAATCGATAGAGATATATTCTGCATTTTAATGGTATCATCACACATACTGTTCCCCCACAACACTGATTACACTGTGAGAGGCAGACCGAACGGCGGGTTTTGCTTACTAAGATGGCGGACGTTCCGCTCCTTTGCGTACTGCACTTCAGTATAGAGTCATAGAGTCCTACAGCACAGAAAGAGGCCCTTCGGCCCATCGTGTCCGGCCCGCCCGTTACCAAACACAGTCTAATTTTAATCCCATTTTCCCGCATTTGGACCGTAGCCCTGAATGTTGTAGCATTTCAAGTGCCCATCCAAATGCCTCTTAAACGCTGTGAGTGTTCCCACCTCCACCACCACCCCAGGCAGTGAGTTCCAGACTCCAACCACCCTCTGGGTGAAAAAGTTATTTCTCACATCCCCCCGAAACCTCCCTCCCCTTACCCTGTATCTATGTCCCCTCGTTGTTGAACCTTCCACCAGTGGAAGAAGTTCCCCGCCATCTACCTTATCTATGCCCCTCATGATCTTGTACAGCTCGATCATGTCCCCTCTCAGCCTTCTCTGCTCCAGGGAAAACAACCCCAGTCTGCTCAGTCTCTCCTCATAGCCGAGGCCCTTCATCCCTGGCAGCATCCTGGTGAATCTCCTCTGCACCCTCTCCAAAGCTATCACATCCTTTCTATAATGTGGTGACCAGAACTGTACACAATACTCCAGCTGTGGCCTCACCAGTGTTCTGTACAATTCCATCATTACCCCCCTACTTTTATATTCGATGCCCCGGCTAATGAAGGCCAGTAACCCATATGCCTTTTTGATCACCCTGTCCACCTGTCCTGCTGCCTTCAAGGACTTATAGGCGATTTCAACGGAGTGGTTCATCTTGCTCCTCTATTATCTTTGATATATACTAACAATAGAAATTCAATAAATTAATAACCGTAATACTATGGCAAAAAAACCATGGTCCTTAGTGAATCAATGACAGTCCAACGAAGTTCATAGTGTTGTATGGTGTTGATGAGTCTGATGGTTGTTGTGAAGAAGTTATTGAACCTGGTGGTCCTGGTTTTCAGACTCCTATACCTTCTTCCCCATGGTAGGAGTGAAATGAGAGTGTGGCCAGGGTGATATGGTCTTTGGTGATCTTGACTGCCTGTTTGAGGCAGTGCCTCCTATAGATCTCTCCGCCGGATAGTGCCCATGATGGATCTGGCAGTGTCTACAACACTCCGTAATCTCCGTCACTCCAATACATTATAGTTGCACATAATAGGTCCACATGTGGACCTTCCACATTCAGGTCCACAGAACTAATTCTAGCCAGACTGAAGAAGGGTCCCAACCTGAAACGTCACCTATCCATGTTCTCCAGAGATGCTGCCTGACCCGCTGAGTTACTCCAGCACTTTGTGTCTATCTGTAGCCAGGCAATTAATCATGGCAATTAAGCCATGATTGACTTAAACATGGTGCAGTTTGCTTCCATTCCAGTCTGCCTCAAATCTAAAGTATTCATCCTCTATCACCATAATAACAACAATCCCTAATAATGCCCCTCGAAGAAATATGTTGCAAAAATATTCTCAAGTGTTGCTACTGTTATAGCATTCACATCCATCTCAAACATGTTATACAATTCAAGTAAGTCAACTGGGCCACATGCACAGGCATACGTGTGTACATACATACATATAGTTGGAGAAAAGTAGAAAGAAAAGCTTGAATATAACATTAAACAGTTAGTTTGTGTAGGAAGGAAGCAGTTGTTGGTTTAAATCGTAGGTAGACACAAAATGCTGGAGTAACTCAGCAGGACAGGCAGCGTCTCTGGATAGAAGGAATGGGTGATGTTCCTTCTCTCCACAGATGCTGCCTGTCCTGCTGAGTTACTCCGGCATTTTGTGTCTACCTACGATTTAAACAGTTAGTTGCACCTTCAGGAATCAAACTTCTGAAGTCCAGAGCAGAAAACCACGTTATGAAGAGTTTCTGCCAAAAGCTCTTCTCCCTTGACTTGGAAATAATAAGAATATGAACCACTGTTCATATCTTTGGTACCATATTTCACCCTGAAATAAT